>NC_058130.1:704598446-704797902 GCF_016433145.1 Gracilinanus agilis
CTTTCTTTTCTTTCTTTTCTTTCTTTTCTTTCTTTTCTTTCTTCCTTCCTTCCTTCCTTCCTTCCTTCCTTCCTTCCTTCCTTCCTTCCTTCCTCCCCCCATCCCCTCCCCTCCCCTTCCCTTCCCTTCCCACCTCCTCCTTCTGTCTTAGAATTGATACTAAGTTTAAGTTCCAAGACAGAAGAGCAGCAAAGGCTAGGCAATGGGGGTCAAATGACTTGCCCAGGGTCATATAATAGGAAGTATCTGAGGCCAGATTTGAACCTAGGATCTCCTGACTCCAGGTCTGGTTCTTTATGTACTGAGCCACTTGGCTGCCCCAGTTTTCCAGCTTTTCTTATCTCCCTGCTCCCTGTTAGGAACTCCTGTGAGACTGCAGAGTATGAGCCTTAATAAAGCTTGGGGTTAGGAGAGATATTGAGATGGAATTGGAAGAGGCTTTAGTGGTCAAGACTGGTTCTCTCATTTTCTATGTGAGGAAACCTTGCCCGGGAGAGGTTAAATGACTTTCTAGGGAGCATCTGAAGCAAGATGTGAAGGGCCCAGATCTTCTGATACTAAGACCTTTGGTTTAATGGCTGCCTCTGATTTCAAACTGTGCATAATAGGCTCCAAGTAAATGCTTGCTGAATTGTTGACTAAGAGCTTTATCACGGAGGTGGTTCGTTAGTTTATATGGCCTTCAGCCTCATGCTTTGACTGCACAAGAAGCTTTCTCAGTAAACACTTCTCATCTTTTTAAGAAACATCTATTTCAAAACCTGGGGTCAGTTAGGACAGGTGAGTGGTCTGAGGCCCCAGGGTAGGGGAAGGTGGTGGTGGTCAGGAATCAGACTGGTCAGAGTATGGGATAAGCCTGTCTCTCACCCTTTTCCTCTAACCAGGCAAGCTCAGTGGAATGGCTGGTCTTCCTCCCCTTGGCCTCCCCCACCCCCCAAGCCCCCTCTGGGGCTTGCCTTGTGCTGTTTGTCAGAGATAAAAAATCGAGGAGGAGGAATGGAAAGACAGGAGGCACAGGAAGGCAGTTTGGTCGTTTAGAGACAGAGGCACAGAATTAACGTGCAGTGGGGGAGTTGGGAATGAACACTGCCGGCATTGTAATCGGAGAGGGGGCAAGGGAAAAGAGAGAGACCGAGAGAGGGCGGCTGACCCTGTGCTCCCCGGGGACAGGTGGGGAGAGGCGGAACGAGGAGAGAGTGAAGGATTCCAGAGGTGGACTGGCTTCCTCTTTGGGCAGACAGACACAGGGAGGCGGGCAGTGGGCCAGCTCTGTACCTGCACTTCCAATCTGTAGCCCTGACAGCTGCAGCCACTTTGGGGAAGGGAAGGGGGTGGGAGGGAAAGAGGAAAAGGGGGAGTAGAGGGGGATGGGGTGGGGGGAGATGCTTCAGGAGAGATTGGAAAAATCATAGCCGACATATCAACCATAACAGGCCCTTACTCAGCCCTGCTTAGCGGTATGGGTTCAGGAAACAAAGGAGAGTTGTGAATACTCTTGACCATTTTGGCAGGACCTCAGGCCTGCCCTCATCTTGCAGAGGAATGACCTCTGTGCCCATTACCATGGAGGCTGTCACTCTACCTTCTCTTGTTCCTGAGGTGAAATCTGCCCTTTGCATTGTTTATTCCTCTGGCTAAGGTCAAGCACAATAAATGCCCAGATGCCAGAGGGAGAAGGGGGAGGGGAGGGGAGAGTCAGTCCCTGGAGAGGGGCAGTTGGGGGTGGGGTCAGAAGTGAGGGAGTGGGCTTACCGAAACTAAATCAGAGGGAGCAGCAGCCCTCCAGCTCTTGCCCGATTAGGGTCACATGTGTTTCCTGGCAGCATTGCAGGTGCTGAGCAGCAGCAGAGGGAGGGAGGGAGCAAGGACCTTGTGATGAATCATGTGGCGCAGGCAGCAGCTCATTCCCTAGGCCTGGGGACAGGGAGTTGATAGCTAAGGGCCCCAAGTGGAGTGTTTCCAGTCTAGCCTGGGCTCTCAAAAAGGTGGACTGGTGAGATGGGAATGGGGTGGGGCGGTTAGGAGGCCACTCATTTCAGAGACCCTCCCTTTCCAAATATATCCTAGATTGCTCTGTCATAATTGAGCCCCGTCTTCCTTGCCTGTAGCCTCATTTGCACCCCTAAGTCTGGAGGGAACTAGCATTAACAGGGTACCAGGGACTGAGGATCATTCTCTCCAGAAGGTGAGAAATGATGTCTTCATTGTCGGAGGACTACCATAGGGCAGCCAAGTAGACTTCTGCTTGGGACAGAGACTTTGCATGTACAGGGGAGGGGAGATTCTAATTGAAGTAAGAGCTGGCTTACTGATGGCACCTGCCACCAAATGACCAGCTCATTCTTTGATTCACTGGCCATTGGGTGGCATTCTTTGAGGATTGATTGGAAGGAAGAGGAGCTGAAAATCAAGGAATGTTCATCTTCTTTAGCCTCCCTTCTCTGTGACCCCCTCATTCCCTCCCTTTTTCTTTTGAAGGATCTGGTTTGTGTTCTCAGAGCAGTGGAGGGTGACGGAGTTCTCCCTCCCTCTCAGCTTACCCCCTCCCCCTCCTTCCCTCCTGCTGGCTGGCGGGCCAGGATCCCGACTGCTACTGATGGCGCTCTCTGGGAGCAGCTGGGAACCTTGCCCAGGCCCAAAGCCCTGCCAAACTATGGAAGGAATAACAGGCTCATAGCTGCTGAGTTCTTTGGCTGGGCTGCCATGCCCTGAGGAGCCATGATGGGGGGTTGGGAGAGGCCATTTCTCTCCACCAATTATTATCAACCTCCCCCCACTTCAGGGATCCTTTTGCTTGGATGGGCTTATTGGGGATGATGATATTTTGATCTAAAGAATACCATTGCCATGCCAGTTTTCCTTCCCTGGGTTAAGAAAGAGGCCCTGGGATCCTTTGGGATTTGGGGGGGAGGACTGATGTAGATGGGGGAGTACATTTGGGGGTATGTCTATGTGGGTGGGGTTTCACCAGCCCTAAAGAGGTACTTATTGTCTAGGTTCTAGAGCTAAAAGAGAATTGAGAGAGCATCTCCTCCAGACCCCTCATTTTCTAGGTGGGGGAACCGAGGACCAGAGAATAGGAATGATTTGCCCAAGGTCACATAGCTATAAGTAGCACAATAGGAATTCATTGCCAGAGCCTTTGATTGGACATCTAGTGCCTCTCTGCTCCCACAGTCCTTAGTCTCTCCCCACCATTATATAATGGGGATATCTCTCAGGATATCTTCTAAGACTTACTGAGGATGGCTGAAACCATAGATACAAGGGAACACTTGCTGCCCTTCACATATATGTCCTTTCTCCTCCTGCTCCTGCTCCTTGGCTCAGCATTCTTGGATGCCTCCCTCTCCCCACCCCCCACCCCCCCCAAAAAAACCCTAAAAAAGTGGAAATGCTGCAGGCAGACTTCTGGTCCTCAGTGGGTAGACCTCCAGTACTTTGGATTGACCTCAGCTAATTGATACTGTGGAAAGTGAAACTATGGCTAAGGGGACCCAATCATATAGGAGAAATTGAACTTGGACCCACCTTCTTCTGTTTCTTTAACCCATTCTTGAGCCAAGTAGAATTGAAGGGAGTAGAAGAACAGTTTGGCTTCATAAAGTCCTTGGGGCTTATTAGACTAGTGTGGCTAGGCTGCAGTAAGCCGGCCATCACTTCTTTTCCTGGCTTTTTCTACTTTTCTCTCCCTTTAACTTGTAATTTTTAAGGTAGGCCTATAGGTATAGTCTATGAATGTGAAGTGGAGCTTTTCTTTGGCCAACCAATTGGCCATATTAGAATTGAGCCCTCTAACCCAAATAAGTTAAAATTACTGTGATGAAAAAAATATTTATTAAGCTCTTACTATGTGTCAAGGACTATGCTAACTAATGTCCTAGAAAAAGTCACTGAGATTGTGAGTGGAGTCAGGAACAGTGGCAGAATTGATGCTCATATGAGTGAAGGAGGATACTAGTTGTCGAAGAAATCAAAGTCTGCATTGATGGGCTTTAGGTAAGGTAGGCCTTGATTTTCAGATCTGGATTAAACCCTTAAATCCAAGTAAAACATATGGAATATTTTTACATTAGAAGTGTGAAATTCTGGGGCATATGGGTTGCATGCTGGCTGCAAAATTCCCTAGTTTGACCAGAACCAGATTAAAATGTATTTGGCAAAGGTTTAACAAAATAAATAAGAATACAGCACAACATAGATAATGTTAATATGTGATTTTCTAAGTCAGCATATGTCAGCAGGAATCAGTATCTATTTGAGGTTGATACTTTTGTTCTACTTTACTACCCTTTAGATACTTAAAGACAGCAGTTATATAAGTTTAGGTCAGACTTTTTCTACTTCCTTCAATTGAGTATCATCATCATTTGGGTATTCTTCTTTAGCTATATTGTAGCTTTGTCAGTTCTCCTGTTAAATGTGAACGAATAAGAGTATTTTAGAAATGGTCTGACCAGTGTATAGCCAAGTCACTAAGCCTCTGGGCCTCATGTTTCTCAAAATCAAGGTTAGATGACTTTGGAAGTCCTTTCCAATTCTAATGTCTTCTAATCCCTGGCTTGCTTCCATTTTTGAACATTCCATTTTTCTTGGGACTCAGAACATTAGAGCTTCTGACTCCCAGTCCATTGTTATTTCCACTAACCCACAGTCTTCACCATTAAAGATATAGGCCCTTCCACCAGACTGAAAAAGCTCTTTTTCTCCATGGCCCTACAGAGGGAGGAGATAGTATAGACAACTAGGCAACCAAAACTAGGGCAGAGGAGATCCCTAGGTTCTGTGGACCTGCACTTCTTCCTCTGGGTCTTCATAGATGTCTTTGATAGTGCTGTTTGCCTGCCATCATGAATAGGTATTAGCTGATACAATTTTGCTAAGAAGTCACTTATTTAAAAATCTCATTTTACAGGCTAATTCACATAGAACTTTAAGACTTGCAAAGGACATTCTCTGTATTACCTTGCATGCTTATCACAATAACATTAGGTGCTGTTAAGGTTCTCATTTTATAAATAAGGAAACTGCCCAGCCTCTGCCCAAGGTCATATAGCTAGGAGCTGGGTTTGAACTCAGGGCCTCTAGATCCCAAGTTGTGTTCTGTCTATGCAGCATGGCTCTGTGCCCCAGAATGAACCTCCTCCAAAAAAATTGGGCCAGGGTCTGAGAGAGACCTTAGGAAAGGTGCTAGCCACGGGAAGAAGTGGGCTGCTATGTCACTGGGCAAGACATTTCTTTGCTACTTCTTTTATTAGGAAGTAGGAGAATGATGGAAACCTGTCAAATGACAGGAAATGGCCCTGATGATAGCTTCAATCCTTTTAGTGTACAGGGGATGCCTCATAGGTGCACAGGCTGAGACAAGAGTTAGGCCATAATAAGCATCTATGAGAGATGATTAAAAGTGTACACAAAAGGGATAGCTAGGTGGCTCAGAGGATAGAGAATCAAGCCTAGAGGCAGGAGGTCATCAAATTTGACCTCAGATATTTCCTAGCCATGTGACTGTGGGTAAGTCACTTAACACCAGTTGTCTAGACCTTAATCACTCTTCAGTCTTGCAACCGATACTTAGTATTGATTCTAAGACTGAAGGTAAGGTTTTTTTGTTTGTTTTTTTTTTTAAGTGTACACCTTTGAACATTGATTGTCACCTGTGTAATCTCAGCAAGTCTCTTTACCTCCCTAAGCTTTAGTTTTCTCATCTGTAGAATGAGAGGCTTGGCCTAGAAATGGTCCATGAGGTCCTTTCCAGCTCTAGATCAGAAATGGAGTGTGGTAAGGGCAAGGAGGATATCCAGACAAAGGGCCCTGAGATAGTTGAGACTGACCCATAAGCTCTTTCATTCAGGGATACTAAACTATTTTGGGTTCTTGGTTTCTTCTCCAAAATAGGTTTGTGGCAGAGAAATAAAATGCATTTGAATTGTATTGGTACATGTCTTCTCTCAGGACAGATTTCTGTTCCCCCTTTTTGCTGTTCCCCTATTAGTTTCCTTCTCAATCTTCCACTTTAGTGAATTATAAGGTAGAGACCCTCAGGAAAGGAGAAATGGCCCCTAGAACCAGTGCCCAGGTTTAGAGATTGCTGGTCCAAAGAGACTGGAAGATTCAGCCAGGGCCTGAGAATTAAGCCCCCAAGAAACAGAAGATCAGGGTTCCCTCTCCTAGCTGAGGCACATGGCAGCAGCTGGCTCTTAACTGTCATACCTGGGTCTGTCTTTGGAGCACTGAAGTTGAGGAGATGTCTGCCCTATTGGCTATACCCACCTTTCTCCATTCTCCTTCCCTGCTCAGTCAGCTGTGAGCTCATACAGGATTAAGGAGAGGAAATCTGGAATTGAATTTCCCTCTGAATTGAACTTGCCATTATAATTTTTTTATCCTGTTATATTTCTATCAATTGGACACAGCCCCCTTTCTAGCCCTTAATGGCTTTGGCTTTGAGAATTTCCTCCAAAATTATACTCCTGGCTTCCTGCTTCCATAGGTCTCTGGAGTCTGCTGCTGTACAGAGGAGCCAGGGGAGAGAGCTCTCTGTCTGGGGTATGCGTGTCATCCAAGGGGGTGTGCATCTCTGCATCTGAGGTGGGCGTATGTGTGTATGTGTATTATATATGCATGTGCACGCACATGTGAGTTATCTGGAGGTATGTATGTTGTCTCTGGTGGGTGAGTGGATGGATGTGTGTGCATCTGTGTGGGGGTGGGTATGGGGTGAAGGGTGTCATGGTTCATTCCTGTGTGCGTGTGTTTGAGGACCACATTTGGGTTGGGAAATGGTAGAAAAAGCACTGAATTTGGAGCCATGTGAACCAATTGTTACTTTGTGCCCATGTGTCCATGGCCAAATCTTACTTGTCTTCATTTTCTTTGCATGTAAAATGGTCTCTGTGGGTGGGTCTCTTCTATGCAGTGGCTAGAAGCTAGACTTGGGATTGGGAAGCCCTGTGTTCAGATCTTGTCTATGTCGCTGACCTAGCTTTGTTATCTTGGCAAGTCCCTTAACCTTGGTGTTTTCATTAAAATGGAAATGATGATAATAAGGGTGGCACCTGCCTGCTTCTCAAGGTTGTTAGGCTCAAGTGGGATAATGTGTGTAAAGCACTTTGCAGACTTTATAAGTGTGAGTTACAGAAATGATTCTCTTAGGAAGCAGAAGCTGATAGATGCACTCATTGAGATCCTGGTATTGGGAGTCGAGGGCCTGGCTTTCAGATTGCTCGTGCCTCAGCTACTATCTCTTTCCCTTGAGACATTCTGCATATCTCATGCCAGGAGGGACCAGCATTAAGTTGAAGAGCTTTTTCACTCCCAATTTGACTTTTCCAAGAGCCCTTTCTGCCAACCTAAGGGAAGAGTGAGGTCAGCACTGCTGGGGTTACCAGGGGTGCTCCAAGGCTCCTGTGGTTAGGCCCTCTGAGGTTAGGCCTTCCCGACAGTGACTCAGCCTTTGCAGCTGCTCCAGGGGGTGAGGTGTCTGGACAGTCTTGGTCCACCCCCCCCCCCAACCCCCCTCCCCCAACTCCTTGAGGAATGAAATTGGGTGTGTCTAGGAAGTTGGATTTAAGGAGGAGAGACATAGGAGGAGTGGCATAGTAGTCCTAAGCCTCAAGGGATTTGGAAACCCCTAAGACTATTCATAGCCTTTATAGGTAAAAAGATTGTCTGTCATCTCAGACTTTCTGGGCTCTTCTTCCCTGTCCAGAAGTCAGATCTTATGGGTGCCAGCTGAGGTTGAGTAGCATGGTTGTGTAAGATTGCTTTACTGTCTCCATTTTTACCAGGGACCTTCCCCTCCCCCACCAGCTCAGCCTTTCTTCTTGCAAGTGCCCAGTGCAGCTCTTACTCCTAAACTATAATCGTCACCTGCAGGATTTTAATGGCTGGCCAGCTGCGCAGAGGTGGGGTGGGGTGGGGGAGTCGGCTCTAAATCACCTTCTGGATTCTTGTAGTGGGGCTGAGTCTTAGGATAAATAGGGTTTTCTCTTTAGGAGACACAATATAAGACAGAGAGAGAAGCATGAGTGCTGCACTGGCTCTACCCCCTTTCTCCCCCCCAAGTGTTCAGTGACTTCTTAAAATCAAATTGTTGTTCTATGGCCTTTACTCTCTCTTATAGGAGTTAAAAGAATTATCTGGCCCCCAGAGCCAACACTGACTCCCTATCCAAAACTAAGCTGAAGTTTATAATGCTATAGTTGTGGCATAGAGGCCCAGAGTGGGGGTGGGAGATGAATGATAGATCATAGCTTTTTAGAGCTCACCCTAATCATTACAAAGTAGATGGATATTGAATATGCTTTGAAACTTTTCCCAGGGGATGTTTTACAAAACATTTTTATTTAGGTATGGCTTGGACTCTGGCTTCTTTAGTCTCATCCAACTTTGAAAAGGATATTGGCTATCCTTGAAGTCAACTAGGTTGCATTCACAGCTTGGGAGCTCAGCAGTAAGAAGAGTTCGAAGATCCTAGGATCATAGTTGTGAAACTGGAATGAACCTTATAGGCTCCATAGGCTGTGTCTCATTTTACAAATGAGAAAATTGAGCCCCATAGAGAGATTGTGCCTTTCCAAAACTCAAAAACATAATAAGTGACAGAAAGGAGATTCCACCCCAAGTTCTCTCACTCTCAGTCCAGCCCTCTTTCCATTAGGTCATATGGACCTAGAGTTGAATTCCTGGGGAATGGTGAACATTAAAAAAAAAAAAAAAAAGGCCTAGGTTCAGAAAGATATCCAGTGCACAGATTCTTCAATTGATATTCAGAGCTTTTCAGCCTAGTCCTCTTTGCCTTTTCAGTCTTTCTACACCTTTCTCCCTGCCATGTTTTCTTTAGTCAGTGACACTGACCCCTTAGCTGTTCTGAGAGCAAGACACCCCATTTCTTGTGTCTGGGCATTGGAATACTATCCCTCAAAGTCCCAGATAAAATCCCATCTTCTACAGAAAACTTTTACCAGTTCCTCTTCATTCTGGTGTCTTCCCTTTCTTAATTAGTTCCTGTTTATCCTATACGTAGCCTGTGTATGTCTGTTTGCCTGTTGCCTCCCTAATTAGATTGTGAACTCCTCAAATGCATGGGCTGCCTTTTGCCTTTTGAATCTCCAGTGCTAAGGACAGTATTTGGCATATATATAGTAGGTGCTTAATAAATGTTTACTAACTGACCAACTGGGAGAGATATGGGTTAGATAATAGTTCATGTGAAAAAGACTTTAGGGTTCCATTGGATTCTATAAATATTTCCTCTTCCATGGAGAAACTCTCATTTTTGTCTTTGTGTCTCTAGTGGGTGGCACATTGTAGTTATTGAATTGACAGAAGGAGAGTTTTGAATCTAAAGTCAAAAAGGACCTCAGAGACCATCCAGACTCCTCATTTTGCCATTGAGGCTCAGGGAGCTAAGGTGATTTACTCGAGGTCACCTTTGTAGTACATGCCAAGGACAAGATTTAAGCCCACTGTACTACTGTTCCTCCTCATAGTTTGGCAGGCAAAAGTTAATGCAATCTTAAGCTGCATTACTAGAGAAGTAATAAATTGAAATTGATATTGATAAGTGAGAAGTAGTATAGGGTAATGGAAACCAGGAAGAGCTGAGTTTCAGTCCACCCTCAGATATATTTGCTGGATGACTCTCCTGGGCAGGTTACTTACCTCTCAGTGATGTAGGCAGCTTTCTAAGATTCAGAGTTGCAGAGAAATTGCCCTACCTCTTTGAAAGAAAGAGTTTTCTCACCCTGGGAGGTTCCCATGCTAGTGAAATCACAGGTCCAGCCTCTGTGCTTTGAATACATCAAAGTTTGCTAAATGCTCTAAATAGAAGATCTCATTTGAGACTCACACTAGCTCTTTGAGATGGATCCTATAATTTTTTCCCCATTTGGCAGACTAGGAAACTGAAGCTAAGAGAGGTGACCTATGTGATTTGCCCAGGTTATCCAACTCCAAGTTGGAGATTGGATTTGAACCCAGTATATAGTTCAGTGTAAAAGGACACCAAATTTGGAGTTAGTGACTTGGGGTTAAATACTAGTATGCACCACATGTATAAGCTTGGCAAAGTTATTTAGCTTTGGGCATCACTGACTTTCATCAACTGTATAATGAGGGTGTTGGACATTAGATGATCTCTATAATCCCTTCCATTTCTTTTTATGCTCCTATGAGTTTCCTGATTTCTAGTCCCACTATGATATCAATTATGACACAGTTTCTCCCTCTATTGTCTATTTAGGGAGTTAGTATAGTCCCTCTGGCCTCTGCCTTGGGTTAGGCATAACTGGAATATTGATTCATTTGGGTCAGTTCTGAGCACCACATTTGGAAAAGATATTGATATGTCCCTAAGAAGAGGAGGATCATCGGAATGGTGAGGGTAAACTTGAGCTTGGAGAAAAGAATACTTAGGGGCATGATAATGATTGTGGATGGTGGATTAAATTTACTTTGCTTGGCCCAGAAGGGCAGGCATAGGAGAAATGGGGGAAATGGTTGTGGGGCCAATTTCAGCTCAATATAAGTAAAAACTTCCTTACAATTAGGGCTGTCTAGCTCTAAAGAAGAATAGGCAGTCTTAGAAGGTAATGAGTTCCTCCCAGGTGGTTTGATAGAAGGCTGCTTACCCATATCCTAATGATCTGGTCTCAGAGTCTCACTACTGTTTACCAGCTGTGGGACTTTGCCCAAGTCATTTCATTTCTGGGATAGTGGATGCGTGAGGTATCTGAGGTCCTTTCTAGCATTGATAATCTGTGGGTATTCAAGTGGATGACCACTTGTTTGAGATATCTGAGAGTCATTTCCTCAGTGGCTGTGGCTGGGCTCCCTTTCACTTCTTTAGGACTTCTTGTAGTTTTGGCTTCCAGCAGTCCCACATGGCTGTGAGGAGTAGGTATTTAGAGAAGAATGGGGGCTTGCAGTGAATCCAGCAGCACATAGGGCCAGCTCAAATTGCTGCAGTGATAGCCCTGCTAATATAGATCAGATCCGTGACAGGACTGGGCTCTGCCCCGGGCCACTGCCTGCTAAGACCAAGTGACCAGGGATGTTGGGAGCAGCCCTGAGCTGGCCCACTCAGGATGAGAGAGAGAGAGAGAGAGAGAGAGAGAGAGAGAGAGAGAGAGAGAGAGAGAGAGAGAGAGAGAGAGAGAATGCACACATGAGCACTTCTCTCTGTAAAAGCATGTGTCTAAGAAAGCACATGGGGTGGTGGTAGTTGAGAGCTGGGTTTGAATTACCCCTCATGCACTTCTTAGCTGTGTGATCATGATCTAGAGACTTAAAAGCCTGAGTTTCTTCATCTGTAAAGTGGAGATAACTTTAAATATACCTTTCACAGGGTTGTGAGGTTAAGCATTAAAAAAATCTTAAAGTATTATACAAATGCCAGTTATTATTATTATGAATGTTCCTTACCTGACTGTAGGTACATAGCTCTCATGTCTCACTCAGCTTTGCTTGCCCTGATCATTGTGCATTTATATAATATCTTCTCCCTCCCCTGAACAGGATACGGAGCATCTCTTTGCTTCTGGGCCCAAAGTGTTGGGCTGTAAGGAGGAACCTTTTCAAACCTTCATTTCTCTAGTTCTTAAAAATCTGAAAACCTCAACTCTGCATTAGGCCAGGCTGCTGATGCAGAAGAGGAAGGGAGGCCTACTGTTGCTGAATTTTGAATGGAAATCCTGCTAAGCAGTTGCCTAAGCTCCTTCCTCTTTGTTTTTCAGAACCTGGGACCTCCAGCATTCATGGCCCAACAGGAAAACTCTTCCTCTTAGGCTTATTATACAAGTGGGTCCCCAAGGCTAAGACTGTGGAAATGCCCTGAGCTCCACTAGGAGGTTTGAACAAAGTGTGAGCTTCCTTCTGGTCCTTCCTCACCCTTCTGTGCGTGGGTAAAGGAAATGGAGGAGGGGGAGATAAGAAGTTCTTATTTTTTTACTTTTTTATCTTACCTTTTACATCCCCTGCAGGCCCAGATGGGGGTTGGGGGGGAGTATTTCTCAGTTCAAGGAAGCTTCCTGGTGCCTGTTTGGGGGTTAGGGTAGAGTAGAATGAAGGTTTACTAGGCAAACTAGCCATCACTTCACCCTCATCAGGGGTTGATTTTTAGCTGAAATATTTTTTTCTCTTCCCTGGGCTCCTAGGTAAACTGCAACCTAGAGAAGGTAGTTTACAAATTGGCCAGTCTTTTTTCCTTCATCCAGGGTTAGGACCTTGTTTTCCTTTTGGGGTGGGGCAGTCCAAGCTTTTTTGCTTTACCAGACTCCCTGGATGCCCCTACCACTCTGCCACCCATTCCTGACCTTGTTCTCTGCCATTTTCTCCTTTTCTTCATCTCTTAGTGTGATAACCTTTCTTTCTTTCTCCTATTGTCCTTTCTTGGTCTTACTCTATCTCTGCGACTCTTTTTCACTTTCATTCTCTCTCCTTTTCCTTTCTGTCTATCTTCCTGTTTCTGTCTCTCTCTGCAACAACCTTCTTCCTAACCCTACTTTTCCTAACTTACCTGTACGTGTCCCTGGTCTGTTTCTTCAAGTTCCCAGTCTTTCAGGAGGGTGCCTTCTGTTACCTAAGCAGGGCCAAATCTGACCTGGTGGCCTGGGGAGTGTATGCTTCTCATGATGATTGTTGGTGCAGGAAGCTGACCTCAGACACAGGGACTTTCAGTATGAACAAAACCCTGAGAATGAGTGATCTACCACTTTGGGGAGGCCCTTCCTTCATACTTCAGTTGGTACTATTCTCCCATAGCAGTGGGTTCAGAGAGGTTTCCTTTGACTATCCCTAGGGCTGAGCCCTTCAGTTTCACTGGATCCGTCCTGGCCAGTAACTGAAGGGTGGCAAAGCTGGGAAAGAGATCTCTGGATTATAATTTCCCTTAAAGGCAGAATTCTAACTATAAAACTTCCAAGGTCTCAGGTTGTAAAGAAGTGTTAGAACAAGGGGAAGGAGGGACCTGGAATGGAGATTGTGGTCTTCCTCCAGAGTTGGGCCCTATGATTTAATTTTTAATTATATAAATGACTTGGATTTTATATTATTGTATCAATGACATGAAACACCAGCATGTATTGATTCAGAAAGAAAACCAGTCAGGAAGTCAGAATTCAGAATAGTTTAAAGTTCTTCAGTGACCAGAAAGCCAACAGGCTAGGGTCTTTGGGGAGAGAATGCTTAAACTCTTGGTGGGGAGGGTGGATGCTCTCCTCCTCATACCACCTTCTTTTCCTTCCTCCTCTCCCAGGCATAGCCGACTTGGCTGATGGCCTCATTCTGAGGTAGAGGGCACAGTCTTCCTTATTCAGGCCAAGTGTCCACCACACAGGAGTCTTTTCCTTTTTGTACGGTGCTCTTAGTAGGGTCTCAAGAACCCAGAGTCTGCCCCGTGATAGGGGGGAGGTTTACCCAGTGAGCTAAGTACAGTTCTGAGCACTGAGGCCCATGTCCTCAGGGGGTCCAGAATTAGGGAGCAGATGTATAATGTGTGACTTTTTTTTTTCTTTGTCTCCATTTGCTGTCATTTCTCCTTCTGCTTCCCCACCCCCTTCCTGGAGTTGACCTTTGTCTCCTAACTCCGGATTGCAGTCTTCCTGTCCCGGTCTTTACTCTGGAAAGAAGGGTGAAACTATAGTTAGGGAATTGGGGGTAAGGGTATAAAAGGATGACATTATAAAGAATAGGTAGGGCTTGGAGGCCCCAAGGGAGCTATTCCACTCCCACATGTCCACCCACCATGACTCTTAGGTCAGAGAGATAGAATGCCCTTCCTTTGGGCTGGCTCACTATGGAGTTGGTGGGTCATGATGAGAAGGGTTGCCCTAAAGGCCTAGTCTTCTCTCCTTCCTGTTGAGAGCCAGGTCCTAGACCCCTCCCCCTACCTAGCTGGGTCTGTCTGCTTTGCGGGGTGTAAGGGGGAAGCTTTTCCTGAGTCCCCCTGCCTCCTTCCATGCAGACCGCCTCGTCTCTCGTTACCACAGTATGGGGAGGGGGAGACTGGAGTGGGAGGGGGGCTGCAGAACAGAAATTGTAAAATTAAATTTCCCAGATGTTCAGGCCCCAGGAGCTCGCTCTCGTGCTGTCTGGAGAGGAAATGGGGATTGGGAAAAGCCCGCCTCGTATTTTTTCCCCTCTCACCTTGCCTTTCCGGTACCACCAAGTGCAGGAAGGACCATAAATTACTAGACTCTGGGGCTAGCCCATCTCCTTGATAGTGCAAGGGGGTGAGGTGAGGACCCTAAAGGCTGTTCTTTCAGCCCCCAAACTGCTTCCTGAGCTCTTTGTCCCATGGCTCTCTCCTCATATCCTCTTTTCTTCTCTTTTTTCTCTGCCCTTCCCCTACTCTCTGTTCCATGACCCAAGTCTATACCAGTTTAGTAGTAATTTACTTTTGGGTCCCTGAAGTTCCTCAGTTGCTCTACTGATTCACACATTTCCAAATTAATTTGTCATTAGGAAGTATGAGAAATAGCTGGGCATTTTCCAGATGGGGCCACCAGCCCCATCTCATTGTTGTGAATTACCTAGAATTCACTTCTTTGAGTTGTGGGTTATTTTGCTCTTATGTAGACCTGGCTGGTGGTGCCTGAGGTGGGATTGTGGGGCAATTTCATCCCCCTCTCCAGGTTAGGGCAAAAATGCAAGGCCTCATTTCTTGCTGATTGTAGAGAAAGGAGGGGGAACCTATCCCAAAGTAAGTAACTGAACAGGAGCTGTCCAAAGGGATTTTACTGCTGGGGGGATGATGGGGCACTAAAAACAGTTATCCCAAGCAAAAAAAGAAACCACTTTGGCAGCTGTGCCTGGGATCCCCCTACCTCTGGAGTATTTCTGTTCTCGGGCTGTGCCATTGAGGGACACTGTCTTTTTCCTTGGTAGTCTCTACTCTTCCACATTTCCTCCCTCCTTCTCTGTGTATCAGAGATGCTGATAGCTCTCACAGCCTGTTTGTTGCTTTGTGAAATGGGGCCTGGCTTTATTCCTTCCCTAAGCAGTGGGGGGAGGGTTTATCTGAACTCAGTCTTTTTTGGTCAGTCATCTACTGAAACTGACCCAGCATAAGCAAGCCTTCTGTTCTTTCTTAGGCCATTCTGATCCCAACCCTTTTTTTCTCTATCCCTGGTTCTTCTGTTATGATCTGTTATGATCTCTCCCCATTTCTCCCTCCTCACTTCTTACCTGATTTGAAGGCAGGTCACTTTTCTGGACAACACTCTAGAAGTCTACCTAAGTTTTACTTAAATTGGTAGAGGGAGTTTCCTTGCCTGGGAGTTCCCAGTATCAATACAGCAATACAGCTCCCATTTTCTTGCAGCTCCCTGGCATCTGTCCTCATTTCTCTCCCCACTGCTCCCCCCATATCCCCTTTCTTACTTGCCAGCCTCCTCTGACTTGATCTGTCTAAGCTCTTGCCCTACTGTCTTCCTAGCCACCTGGTCCCCGTCAGATAAGTACCATTTCTCTTATCTGAATTAAAATCTCTTGGTCCACAGATCTTTTCCCCACTTCTAGCCACTTCTCCCTTCCCTAGAAGATATCTCCC
The DNA here is from genome assembly GCF_016433145.1 of Gracilinanus agilis. Classification (NCBI taxonomy): domain Eukaryota; kingdom Metazoa; phylum Chordata; class Mammalia; order Didelphimorphia; family Didelphidae; genus Gracilinanus; species Gracilinanus agilis. Next base: position 704,614,000 of record NC_058130.1, read on the forward strand.
TCTCAAGCTATATCTAACCTGAGTCTTCATCTCTCCCTAAAGGTGTATATACACTTATCTCCCATCCTCCTATGTTCTCCATGATGACACCTGGACTTACTGTCATGGGGGGGAATAGCACTGCAGTACACAGCCCTTCTTGCTTCAGGGAGTTAAATATATTGATGAGCCTCTCCCACCAAATCCTGTGATTTCTGATTCCCAATAGCATTTTAGACCACTTGGTTTGGTTCTGTGTACCTTCTTGGGGAAGGTGTAGGGGAAAGAATCCAGGAACTTGATTTGCTTAGGAAGTTAGATTTCAGCAGTTGTCTTAGTCTTGACTAAAATCTTCCAAATCGGACTCTTCCTTCTCAATATGTTTTATTTCAGTCAGGGGCTTGGTTCTTTTCTTTCCCTTCACCATCCCAACACCTCTCATTTGCTGAACCCTCCCATTCTTTCTGAGGACAGTTTTAAAGTAAAAAAAAGGGGGGGGGGTTAGGGTTCCAGGTGGTTTCGGAGAGTAAAGGGCATACTCCTGGAAGTTTCATGTTAAGAATTTTCGCATCTAAGAAATGTGAGAGAAGCTTGATTTAGAGAGAGATTCTGGCTGCCCACAGACCCTTTGCAACTTCCAATCAGAGAAGACTTGGGAGGAGAGGAGAAGGGAACTTTGAGGCTGAGACCTGTTGTCTCCTGGCTCTTCCTTTATCTGCTAGACTTAGTAGTTCTCTGGAGTGGCTTCCCACTTATTAGCTCTGCTCTCATTCATCTCTGTCTCTCTGTCTCTCTTTCTCTGGCTGTCTTTGTCTCTGTCTCTCCCTCTCTCCCCCTACCCCCTTTCCCTTTTTTCTCCTTCCCTCGAGAAATCTATGGATGCAGGAGGTATGCACCACCATCTGCATTCACTTTGGGAGACTGTAGGTGCCCACAAACTTGTCCCTTAATCGTCAAAGTTCTGATTAGCAGGAAGGGAAGATTTAGGATCCTAATCTGAATGGGGATTTATCTGACCTGTGGTTATACTCTGTCAGGATGGAGGTATAGGAGAGGAGGGCTTTCCACTGATATTGCCTACTATGATGAACAGAGACAGGGAAGCGGAGAAGGAGCTGGCAGAGTGACTGGGACATTTCTGTCTCATTTCTGGCCTCAGCATGGGATTGAGGCTGGGGCTGGCTTTGTGGGGTCTTCTGGAGAAGGGATACTAAAGAGCAGGACTCTTTGTAGGATTGAAGGTAAATGTGGTTGGGTTAGAAGGCCTCTAGATAGAAGCACCCTAGCCCAGATCCTGTCGGAAGAAGAGTTTCAGAGAGCTCTGGAGCTGCTACAGATGGCTTGGATTTAATGGGCTCCCCCCCAGGCCTTAGCTTCCGAGGAAGCTGGGTTGCATTAATGGGACGAATTACCCCACCCTCAAGCTCCAAATCCATAGCTGATGATCCTAGCCTCAGTGACCTTGAGAATGATGATCATACTTCTGTTCAGTTGTCTCCCTTGGCATTGGGACCAGGCAGGGGAGAGACTGTTAGTGATCTATTCTTATCCATCTATGTGGAATTATCTTGGGTAGCACTTCCTCTGGAAGCCTTTGGGATGCTGTAGGGCAGGGAGAAGTCACAAATAAGCTTGCTAGATGTGAGCATGGCCAAGCAGAATTGTCACTTTATCTCTTCAGTATCTGGTTATGGGTAAGGTAAGGGTCAGTAACCTTCCTAAAAAGGGATTTAGGATCCACCCTGCTTAGCCACTTCCATGCCTAGCCATGGTGGGCACCTTTTGGATGGGAGACTACTTCTAGCCTGCTCCAACTCTAAATTCTTGTGGTCCCCAGCCCATTCCCAGGACAAAGCCGGGAACCATGGTTTTTTTCCTCTAGTCTCTGAACACACCACCCTCTCATAAACAAACATATGCATATAATTCCAAAGCCAATTTGCCACTCACCAACTTTCTCTGGTTGCTGAGGCAGAAGGTGCAGATCTGTTTGGGCTGGGAGTTCTCGCTGTCCCGGGGAGGTGGAGGTGGGGGTGGGGGACTAGCTCCGCCAGCATGGTGATAGAAGGCTGGTGTGGAATGGCAAGGCTGCCCATCTCCACAGGCCTCACCCACCAGCAGCACATTGCCCAGGTGGGAGATGTAGCTGGATGCCAGCCTCAGCGTTTCAATCTTGGACAGTTTGCGATCTGCAGGCTCCGTGGGGATAAGGGTGCGCAAGGCAGTGAAGGCAGTGTTGACACTGTTGGTGCGATCCCGCTCTCGGGCATTGGCTGTGTGTCTCTGCCTGGGCTCTCGGCTCAGACGCCCCCCACCACTGCTCCCCTTCTTGCCTCCTGCACGTCGCTTAGAACCCTTGAGGCCAAAGCCATCCGTATCCAGGTGGTAGGGCTTCTCGTCCGAGCCTGAACTCTCACTGCCATTCTCATCGTCTTCCGACAGCATGCTGATCTCGGGGTACAAGTATCGGCTGGGGGGTGCTGAGCGCAGCATGGCAAAAGACATGGTGAAGGCTGGGGGAGGGCGAGGGCTGAACGAGATTGAGGGTGCAGGGATTGGGGATTGGCCACAGGCCCTCAACTCTGGCCACAGCGCATGCCTCCTGCTTCTCTCCTTGTGTCTTTAGGGCACAGAGGCGTCTCGCTCAGCGAGTCTTCTGTGGGCAGGGGTGCTTTCAGGGCTCTGGAGGAGGGGTGAAATCCCAGTTCTCTCGGGGTCTGAGGTAGAGGCTTCTATGGCAGCCGTCGCTGCTGCTGCTGCTGCTGCTGCTAGTGCTGTCTCCTCAGCACACATGTGCATCTTAAGACTAAGCGTGGCAGGAGCCAGCAGCTTTATAGCCTCGGCATCCGCCAGCAGCTCAGCACAGGGCGGTCAGCCTGGCCCCTCCCCCACAGCACACACAGCTCCCTCCCACTGCCTGGAACTGGCTCCGGGGGGCTCCTTAGAGTACCACAGCCTTCCTTTCTCTCTCCCTCCTGAGGGTGTGCGTTTGCCGAGAAGAGTCAGAGCTTTCCCTTGTGGAAAGGGGGCCACACTTCTGGGCACCTCCATAAAATCGCTCATCTGCCCTGCTCCCCTTCTCCCTGGAGTTTGGGCCTTGGGGGCTGCTACAGTCTTCAGCATCTCCCTAGTAGGGCCAGTGTGGGTGAGGGCAGTGGGAAAAGGGGAGAAGACTTGCCCTGTCACTGATAGCGTTAGAGTAAAGTTTCTCTGACTCAGTAGGGGGTGGGGGGTTCTCTTGGACTAGTGCTGGGGCAGGGGAATCTTCCCCAGATGCTGCTAGGAGGCAGGCTTGGCTCCTCTGCTTCATCCTAGAGATGGTGGGTGGGTCAGAGTTCTGCTTGGAGGAGGGCTCTTTTTGGTCATCTTAGCAGGGGGAGTGGGATTGGGGGAGATTTGGGGTCCTGACTCCATGTGGAGGGGAGGTATTAAGGAATGAAAAGGTGTTAGGGCAGCTGTGAGGGAAGGAGCCCAGGATTCTTCTCAGCACCATTGGGAGGGAAGAAGGGGGTCAAATAACATCAGTGACCTGCTTCTCTCTGCCCCTTCTTCCCCCCCACTGAACACACACACTCACCCCAGCATGACCAAACTAACCCAGCTGCTGTATGAAGAATGGCCAGAGTATTAACTCTTTCAGGGCCGAGGCTTTCCCTCTTTCTCTGAAGGACCCAGAGCTTCCTGGAGGTGGAGATATTTGAGTTTTTTCTCCCCCAGCAGGCTAAGTAGGGAACAGTGTTATGCATATAACACGTGCACACACATGCCTTCTCTCGCATACACACCAACTCTTCCAGGCCAGGAGGTTACACACATCTCGTGTCTATTCATACGCGATCTCCCTGTATCTCACATGTATACTGGCTTTAAGTCGCTGTCACATGAAAATTGTCAGCCACGCAGGCACCCTATGAGAAGATCTTCTCACTCCCCCTTCCTCCCCCCCAGTTGGCTCCGTCATATGCACACTCTCCTATTGGTGTCAGCCGGACACACTATAAATCAGGCCCTCCATCATACTGCATAGATTCACTTTCCTAGATATACTCTCTGATTTGTGTTCATTTCCATTTTATACGCACTCACACTTTTTTCCGAATCCAGACATAAAGTGTTTCTCACTTAATCATAGTCTATCAGTCACACAAATACATCTGCTTGCTCTCTCTGGCATGAAATGTCTTTCTTAAATATACTTTCACCCCCACACTATCTCAGTTATGCATACACAAATACTGCCATACATTTCCTACTCCTTCACCCCTAAAAATAAAAAAGAATGTTCAAACTTGGATCCAGCCAACTTAGGTTCAAGATCCCACCTCCCACAAGTCATTTCATCTTTCTGGCTCATCACTGAATTAGGGGTGCTACCATTTGGTGATCTCATCAGCTCCTGTGGGTTTAGTTACTATCTCTCTGCAAATCATTCCCGTCTGTAATCCAGCTCTTGAGCCAGTTATGAAGACTTGAATCACCAACTGCCTTTTGAACATCTTGTGCTGGATGTCCTGGAGACATCTCAAACTCATTGTGTTCCAAACTGACCTCATCCTCCCCCGTTACTGTGGAGGGCATGTCATTCTCAACTCCTCATTATCTACTCATTGTGCCTATCCAGTCAATTGCCAAAACCTGTCATTTCTCCCTTCACAAAATCCCTCGGGTGTGTCCTTTTCAGTTGGCCACACTGCCAACACCACCTAATACCTGGACCATTGCAGTAGGCTGCTGGTGGGTCTCTTCAAGTATTTTTCTGGTCCAGTGTATCCTCTATGGAGCTTCCATGGTCATTTTTAAAGCCTCCTTCTGGGCATGTCACCCTGCACAAGATCCTGGGACTCTTCCCTTTGGCACTTAAAGCCCTTCCCATCCTGGTCTGAACTCCCTCTCCAGTCTTCTTACTCTTTCTCCCTTCCATTTCTTTATTTTTATTTTTATTTTATTTTTAATTTCATTTATTTTTTTTTTTAAGGCCTTACCTTCTGTCTTGGAGTCAATACTGTGTATTGGCTCCAAGGCAGAAGAGGGTAAGGGCTAGTGACTTGCCCAGGGTCACACAGCTGGGAAGTGTCTGAGGTCAGATTTGAACCTAAGACTTCCCATCTCTAGGCCTGCTTCCATTTCTTTCTGATCCAGTGACACTTACTGTTCCTATGGCTTCACACTGGATAGCTGTCCCCCATAACTGAAATACATTTTCTCTTCAACTCTAGAGGCTTCTTGGTTTTCCTGGCTTTCTTCTAGACCTCCAAGAGGCTTTCCTGGGCTCCTTCCACCCTCCAGCCTTCTTTCTCCGATTATCCCACTGACTGTTTGCATATTGTCTTACTCAGATGCAGTCAGGGACTGTTTTCGGCTTTCCTTTTTTCTCTAGCACCTAGCACAGTGCTTGGCACACTGTAAAGTACCTCTGAAGTGCTTGTTGCTTTACTGCCTGCCTCCCCACTGGTTGCTAAAGAGAAGCAGCATATGAACCTAGAGAGCTGGAGAACTTTGGCAGACGGATCATGCTCACAGTTCTTTTACATGTACATCCTCACTTTGTCATGTACTCACATGGCATCTCAGCTACACATACTCATTTTCTCTCACACATGTGCACGCACACATGTATAGGTCTCAGGGATGGAAAGGGAATTTTTAAATTAAATTAAAAAAAAATTTTTTTTTAGGTCATTGGGGTCCAGATATGATTTTGCTGGTTTAGGGAACTCTTGATGGGCATTCTCCTGCCTATGCAGATCAACACCGTTTCAGTGACCTGAGGGCATGGAGAGGTTGAGGGATTTTCCTGAGCTGTCCTATGGAAGACTCATATACAAGTCTTCCTGACTTGGAAGCCAGTTCTCTCCATTCACTGTACCCCACTGTGTATGGGATAGCACCCAAAAAATAATAAGTTCCAGGGAAGGACTCAGATTTGTCCCTAGAACAGCCAAACTGGTCCCTGTGCCCCCTCCTCTTACCCCCTAAGCTCCAGTGGGGGTTGACCCTGGATCTAGAACCCTTTCCTTTTCTAGGCTTCCCATTCCTTTGTCCCCCATGGCACCTAGTAGGATCCTTTCTTCCTCTCCCAATCCACCTTTGCCCCTCTCTGCCTGACATAGACTGTGCTGCTGAAGGAAGTGCCATAGTATCCGAGGCTGGGGAAGGATGCCTTTAACTCGGGAGGAGCAGTGAGCGTAGTGGTGGCTGGCGGGAGCTTCTGCCAGGAATGTGCGTCTCGGAATGCAATTTTGACTCTAGCCAAGCTCAGCTCCAGACTTGGGGAAGGGGGGGATTGGGGAGGGCGCAGAGTGGTGACGGCAGATCTTCGAAGGAGAGAAGAGTCGATGGGGTGGGGGTGGAGGAGACGACCCAGAGAGGCTGAGCTCACTCCCCCGAATTCTCTGAGAAGGGAATAGTATGGGGGTGGGAAGGGAGGCCATATCCAAGAGCAGCTTCTGCTGCTACTGGAGAGTGGAAGCTGAAGAGACGAGGTCCCTCCTGAAGCCCCGATTCTCTCTGTCTCTGGTTCGTGACTCCTCCTGGTGCCCTGTGGGGAGAACATCTTTTTCTTCTCCCCAAGATGACTAAACATCAGAATGGGCTGTGAATGTGGAAGGGGATCAAAGTCTTCTCCCCCATAGGTCTTACTCCCTTCTCTTAGTCCCCGTCCTCTTGGCCCCATGGGGCGTGTGCTCCTCAGGGGTGTTTATGGAGACCAGATGGTTGTGGGGGGAGGGGCTTGGACTCAGACTGCCCATTTCCATGGGAGAGCTTATACCTCCCCCTTGGGTGTGGGAGACACCTGTGTTCCCTGTTGCTCCTTCTCCCCTTTCACTGCCAGCCAGCCAGGACCATCACCAGAAGCTTGCAGGATTCCCACTTGGGGAGAACTCTCACTGGGCACGAATGCTGCCCCCCTCGGGAGCTCAGGGACAGTGGAGTTGGGCAGGATAAACCGTTAGCCTTTGTCTTCCTGTGCCTGGCTCCCTACCACACTGCACCCTTCCCTCCCCCCCAGTTTCTGCTTCTTCTGCTCTGTAGTGAATGGCTCTTGGCTCTATGCCCCCAGCCCTGGCAGCAGGTACTTGGCCCACATGCCAGGGCAATGAGCAAGCGGGCAATGAGGTCACTGCTGTGGCTTCCCAGGGCTATGGCCAAGAAATCTGAGGCTTTTTTGGGGGAGTGGTAAAATGGAGGGAGGGTCCGAAGAGAGGAGGGAGGAAGGGGCAGGAAGGTGCGGTTCTCACATTTGGAAATGACAGCATCAAATGTTGGTTGAAGCAAAGTGGGCACATCCCTCATCAGTTCAGAAGGTACAGTAGCACAGCCACAGCACTGCACTCGGTCTAGTGGGATAGCTCATTCGAGCTCATGTCTCTACCTGTCCTGTCACCCCACATAGGACATCCGCAACACAGTGGGGAACGTTCCTCTGGAGTGGTACGAGGATTTCCCCCACATCGGCTATGACCTCGATGGGAAGCGGATCTATAAACCCCTTCGTAGCCGAGATGAACTTGATCGCTTCCTGGACAAGATGGATGACCCAGACTACTGGTCAGTTTGGGAATGGGAGCAGTGACTGTGCCAGGGGAGGGGAGGTCCGGCTGCTAGAAGAGGACTCCCTTTTTTGGAGCATTGTGTTAGGGCCAGAGCCTGGCATTAGCCATGAGGTGGTCTCACAGCCCCCCTCCTCATGCTCATATAGGCGGACGGTACAGGACAAGATGACGGGGCAGGATGTGAGGCTGACGGACGAGCAGGTGGCCCTGGTACAGCGGTTACAGAAGGGGCAGTTTGGAGATGCCAGTTATAATCCCTATGAGGTATGGGGCGGGGGTGGGGTGGGGTGTTGAACAGGGGATGAGGCTGGGAAAAGTTAGCTGTACTTGACCCCTCTCTCTCTCCCCCCCCCCCCCCAATCCCCACTACCAGCCAGCTCTCGATTTCTTCAGTGGGAGCGTGATGATCCACCCAGTGACCAACCGTCCTGCTGACAAACGAAGTTTCATCCCGTCCCTCATTGAGAAGGAGAAGGTGAGGCCCTCCCCAATCCTGCTCCTGCCCCGTCGGTCCTCGGCCTTGCTCACACGACCCCCCGTTTGTGGTTTCAGGTCTCCCGGATGGTCCATGCCATTAAGATGGGTTGGATTCAGCCCCGGCGGCCAAAGGACTCGACTCCCCGATACTATGATCTGTGGGCCCATGAGGACCCCAATGCCATCCTGGGGCGCCACAAAATGCACGTTCCTGCGCCCAAGCTGGCGCTGCCAGGCCACGCTGAGTCCTACAATCCGCCGCCAGAGTATTTGCTCAGTGAAGAGGAGGTGAGTGGGGGGCAGACCCAGAGCAGGTGGGAGCTGGGCCTTCGCAAGTATATGTCACCTGGGGGTGGAGGCCTCGGCCTGGCAGCCTCTTATTGTATTTGCAGCGACTGGCATGGGAGCAGCAAGAGCCCGAGGAGAGGAAGCTGAACTTCTTGCCCCGGCAGTTTCAGTGCCTGAGGGCGGTGCCCGCCTACAGCCGCTTCATCCATGAACGCTTCGAGCGCTGCCTCGACCTTTACCTGTGTCCCCGGCAGCGCAAGATGAGGGTATGCCTGGGAGCCCTTGCATGGGGGGTAGGGGGGTCTCCCCTGAGGCCTGGAGCCTAGAAAACAGGACGTTAACTTGGGAGCCTGCAGTGGGAGAGAGGTGCTACTCTGGGCATATCCAGGCTGAGGGCACGAGGGGCACATGCCATGGTTCCCCATTACCCATTTGTGAGCCTGAGGCTGGGTTGGACTGGAGGTGACAGGACTTTGTGCTGTTTTCTAGGTGAATGTGGACCCTGAAGACCTGATCCCCAAACTGCCCAGACCCCGGGACCTGCAGCCTTTCCCTACCACCCAATCCATGGTAATAGTCTGAGCACAGGACGGGGTGGAAGGGCTGGGAGGGGCCTGCCACGAGGCCAGCATGTGGCTGTTCCAGTTCTCAGCCTGGGTAACCTGCGATTCCTTCCCCACTTGCAGGTGTACAGGGGCCACAGCGACTTGGTGCGATGCCTCAGTGTGTCCCCCAATGGCCATTGGCTGGCTTCAGGTACGTCCGCAGGGGAAGAGAGAGAGGACGTGAGGGGCTGCTCTCCTCCTCTAGAACCTGCTGCCCGGCAGGAGCCGGCCACATGCCGTCCTGTCGCTGCAGGGGCCAAAACTTTATCTCACACATCAGATGAGGCTGGAGGAGAAGCACTGGGAGCTGGGGAACGCGCTCCGGTGACAGGACTTGGCTTCCACAGGTTCGGATGACCATTCGGTACGACTGTGGGACGTGTACGCTGGTCGGTGTCTGAAGACGATCCCCGTGTCTGGCGTGGTGAAGAGCATCGCCTGGAATCCCAACCCTGCTGTCTGTCTGGTAGCTGCGGCCGTGTGAGTATCTGGTGCCCGGAGACCTCCGGGGCTTCCCCCGGGACAGCCGCCTCATAGCTTGCTCTGAGGGAAAATGGCAGCAATGGTGCGAGGCCCTCTCTTGGTTGCACAGTACTTTTCATGGGGCCCTCAAGGAAGCGGCAGTAGCTATTATGGTCTCATCTTCATGCACGAAAAGCCTTTGAGAGGCCGAGTGATTTGTCTGTGGTCACTCGATCTAAAGCAGTTCTTGTACCCGACATTCCCAGTGACTCTGCCTCATCCACCTCACCGCTCGGGCCTGTCCCCTCTTCTCACTAGCAGGGTGGCCCACGGGCTCCCTGAGGCCTCGGCATACTCCAGGAGCAACTTCCTTCAGGTTTGAGTGATAAAGATGACGAGGATCACCTGGAGCTCTGAATGTTTACTCCACCCATGGCAATAAATCCAAGACCGTAGCTGGGAGGGACTTCTCTTTCTCCTTCCGAGAGGCGGCCTGGTGGTGTGCAAGCAGCCCTGGTCCTAGAAGACTTGGGTTTGATTCCAGAGTCTGCCTCCTAGCCATGATCTGTAGAATGGGGTTAGTGATCCTGGTGCAGGCTTCCTTGTAGGGCTGTGGGGAGGTACTGTAGAAATAGGGGTCCTGTTTCTGGGAGCTGTGGAGAGTGGCGAGGCCTGGGCTGAAGGGAATCTCTCTCCTCAGCGGAGACACCGTGCTGCTGCTGAATCCGGGTCTGGCTGACCAGCAGGTAGCTAGCAGCACGGACCAGCTGCTGAGTGCGTTCTCGCCCCCCGAGGAGCCCACCCGGCAGCCTGTGGAGTGGCAGGAGGCTTCAGGGGAGGAGCGAGAGCAAGGCCTAAGATTGCAAATCCGTCATCATAAGGTAACGAGGGGCCATGGGCTAGGAGGGAATGGGATGCACCTAGCAGAAGGCTGACTGAGAGCCGAGGCCAGTTGAGCCTGTGTAAGGAACCCTTTTGGCTTGTCTCCCTTGGATGTCACCCCCTTCCCCACATCCTCTCTCCTTTTTTTCTTCAGCCAGTAAAGCAGGTGGCCTGGCACGGACGTGGGGATTACCTGGCTTCTGTGGTGGCAGCCGCCGAGCATACACAGGTGTTGATGCACCAGGTGAGCCGCCGGCGCAGCCAGAGCCCCTTCCGGCGAAGCCACGGTCAGGTGCAGTGTGTGGCCTTCCACCCCTCTCGGCCCTTCCTGTTTGTGGCTTCTCAGCGCAGCCTCCGCCTCTACCACCTGCTTCGCCAGGAGCTCACCAAGAAGCTAATGCCTAACTGCAAATGGGTGTCCAGCTTGGCTATCCACCCCCAAGGTGAGAGGGCAGAGAGAGAGGAAGGCCTGATGTCTACCCCCTCCCCACTTGGGGAGAGAGAAGTAGTAGAGGCTGGGGAACTCTGGCTCATCTGGCCTCACTCCTCCCCTCTCGCCCGCACAGGAGACAACGTGATCTGTGGCAGCTATGACAGCAAGCTGATCTGGTTTGATCTTGACCTCTCCACAAAGCCCTACAAGGTGCTGAGGTAAGACGGTCCTGGAGAGCCAACGAGGGGATTACCTACCGTTCATTGCTGCAGGAGCCTGTTCTCTGAACAAGAGGAAAGGCATCATCCCCAAGAATAAATAAATGCAAGGGCTCCCAGCACCATGAATTGATGCCTGGCCCAACCCTTTAGCTTACAGATATGGGAAGCTGTGTCCCAGAGCGATAAAGTGATTCACCAGAGGGAGGCAGCTAGTAGCGGGCTGAGCCACAATTGAGAGCATGAATGCAGTGGAGAAGCTCAGGAAGGAGGCCAAGGGGCTGCCCCTGCTTATGGGGCACTTTCAGGAGGGGTTTCACAGAGGAGAAGATTCCTCAGTCACTAGACTTTGGGGGAAGAGAGAGGGAAGTCAGCAACAGATAAAGAGTGTGGAGAAGAAGTATGTGCTCCCTAGATCCTCCCTGAGGGTGAGAAGTGAGGAACAGACTCCTGGATAGAAGGGAATATATGGAGGCAAACTCACCTGTGCCAGACTTTGGCCAGGGAAGCCATTGAAAACTTAGTGGCAGGACAGGGTCAGAGTGGCCTGTTGGGAGGGTGACTTGAGAAGCACTTAGGAGGGGAGGGACAAGTTGGGAAGCTAATACTCTGGGTGAGAGGCAGGAGGGCCTGGAGGAGGAGGAGGGAGAAGATATAGGATTGGACAGCTAGGATGGGCAGTTGGGGCAGAGTACAAGAGAAGGGGAGTGTGTCAGTCTTGAGATGAGCCTGGGTCACTTCATAGGAGCAGCTTTGGCTCAGTAATGATTTGGCAAGGAAAAGGAGCAGGGAAAGCTTCCCAGCTTGGGAGAGTGTTAGGGTTAGGAAGGTTAAAAATTATTATAGAGGAAACCAAACCTATTTGAAGATTCGAGGGCGAGTTTGAAGATGAAAGAAGGGAATAAAGAAGGATTCTCCTTTCTTTCCCCCCTCCCCCCCAAAAAAAAACTTCAGTGAGAAAAGGTAATTAATAACTTTTTATTATTTTTATTTTTTATTTTTTTAATTTTAAACCCTTAATTTCTGTGTATTGACTTATAGGTGGAAGAGTGGTAAGGGTAGGCAATGGGGGTCAAATGACTTGCCCAGGGTCACACAGCTGGGAAGTGTCTGAGGCCGGATTTGAACCTAGGACCTCCTGTCTCTAGGCATGGCTCTCAATCCACTGAGCTACCCAGCTGCCCCTAATTAATAACTTTTTAAAAAATGTACAGATTAGCAACTTTACTACTAGCAATTCAATGATCCGGGACAGTCCCAAGTGACTTATGAGAAAGAATCTCTATCGAGGGAAAAAACTGTTGGGGTAGAAACGCAGAAGGAAAACATATATCATTTGTTTAAATGGGTAAAGGATTTGGGGTTTTGGTTTTTAAAAGATTATTATAAAAATGAATAATATGGAAATAGATATTGAACAATAATCCATGTATAACCCAGTAGAATTGCCTGTCAACTCCAGGACAGGGGAGGGAAAGAATCATGTAACCATGGGAAAAAAATGCAGATTAGGAAAAGTGTTTTAAAAAAATAGATAAAAACAAATACACAGAAGAAAGCAGGAGGAGAAACAGACAAACAGGATAGCTTCGAAACTGACATCATTACATTTTTCAAAATCCAAGCTGTTATGGGGTAGATCCTTAATTTCAAGTCATTAAAAAACTGGAGAAAACAAAGATAAATGAAGACATTCCAATTAGCATTATTCTCTGGAGAACAGGAAGAGAGGAGAGGGCAGGAGGAGAATAGAAGGTGGGGGGGGGGGGGGATAGCCTTGGATGGTTGATAAAAGATATTAAACTCACCATAATGAAGGGCATAATTTGTAGTGGATGCAGCTGACACAAATTCATCGCTTCTTACAGCAGTCATTTGAGGAATAGAAGTGGAGGAGGGAGGTTGTAGGAGTTGTAGATTATCAGGATGAGATTAACAGGCCAGGAAGACAAAGGATTCAAAGTTAGAGGAAGGGTCAAGCCTGGTGTAGGGAAGAAAATGAAGCCAGGGTACGGTTGGCAGACCAAGGAAATAGGGAAATATGGAGGAATTGAAGGTCACACAAGGGTGCTTATATACACATACATACCAGAGTCCCAAGGTGAGGCAGAATTGGGAGATGACACATCTTAAATGTACCCTCCCCAACAAAGACATCCCTCCTGTGATGACCTCCCCTCTTCCCTGGACCCTACAGGCACCACAAGAAGGCCCTCAGAGCTGTTGCTTTCCATCCAAAGTACCCACTCTTTGCCTCTGGATCTGATGATGGCAGCGTCATTGTGTGTCATGGCATGGTCTACAAGTAAGTGCTAGTCCCTTCGCTAGACTAGGTGGGACAGTAATAGGATTCTTTCTCCTTTCCCCCTTTTTCTGGAACCCTTTCTCCTTCACGGGATGGAGTCCTTCATCCAACCTTCTCTGTCCCTCTAAGTAATCTTCCCCAGTAACGAGCCCTGATGTAGCCTTTCTCTTCCTCCCCAGTGACCTCCTACAGAATCCGCTGTTGGTGCCAGTGAAAGTTCTCAAGGGCCACACAATGCACCGGGACCTTGGTGTGCTCGATGTGAGCTTCCACCCTACGCAGCCTTGGCTTTTCTCCTCTGGCGCAGATGGCACCCTTCGACTCTTCACCTAGAGATGATGTGGGGTGGGGTGGGATGTTAAAGGGACGTTCGTTTGTTGGCGTTGGTCTTGCCTCTGTCTAGGTGCTGGGATTGGCAAGAAGAGTGAAGCAAGTCAAATTACTCAGAAGGCTGACTGACCCTTTGATGTCACGCTCTGAGTCTTCTGCTGCACATGCAATAGAATCTCATTGTTGGGAAGGGCCTTCGCCATCTGCTTCAGGGCTTCTTCATTTTTTGGTGTCGTAGACCCCTTCGGCCATCTGGTGAAGCCCATAGGCCTCTTCTCAGAAAAACATGCTGTTAATGAATAAAATACATTAGATTGCAAGAGAAATGAATTATTTAAATAAGGATCTAATTTTTTTTCTTCCATATTTACAGGATTCCCTGAACCAATTCACTCACCTCTTAGGAGTCTGTCACCTTCCAAGTTAAGAACCATTGATCTAATCAACCAGTAACCAATATAGGAATAATTTTTGCAACACTAATACTACAAAGGGACCTCAGGGGGGGTAAAGCTACTAAGTATTTCTATAGTGAGCACTTTATATATATTATCTCATGTGATCCTCACAGCCATGTGAAATAGGGGCTGTTAACCCCATTTCACAGTTGAAGAAACCAGCAGACAAAGAGTTAAGTGACTTGTCTAGGATCAGTAGGAAGCATCTGAGGCAAAACTCGGCCCTCCAGACTCCCGAGTCAAATTCCTTCCAGCCTCTACCCAAATTCTACATCTCTAGAAACTGGCCATCCAGCCTCTTCTGGAAAACAGTGATGGGGAGAAGCCAGGGCTTTCTATTCCCCTTTTAGAAAACACTGCCCCTCACATCGCATCTCTCGCTCTTGGGCACTACCACTTGTCAAGGCACTGTACTAGTTGCTGGGTAAACAAAGACAAAAAGAAAACCAGCCCTTTTTCTCAGGACCTGACCTGTTGGGGATGAAACGTGAGTCGGTGCGTGATTATCTGAGCAGGGAGAAAGCACTTGAGCGAGGGCATGAAGGAAGGCTTCTCATGGGAAGCCACAGCCTGAAGCCAGATGTTCTCAGAGAGCAGCGTACTCTGGGCACAGTGAGGGCGCAGCAGCTAGAGGAGGACCAGCTAGGTCAAGGAACTGCAGGCAGGACAGTGTGCCAGGAGTGTAGTTTGTGAGCGGAGTCTCTGCCTCCCATCCCAGCATGCTTTGTTCTTAGCTCTCTGAATGGGGACCCCTGGTTTCTTTCCAGACTGCATGCCGCTGTCAGTTCACCTGAAGCCTTTACTGCCCAAGTCCCCTGCAGCCATAGCCTCCCAGAATTGTCTTGTATCCATCTTGCATCTACTCTGAACCTATTTCTATGTACATGTTGTCTTCCTCAATTGAATGCAAGCTCCCAGAAGGCAAGGACTTCTGTATTTTATACCCTGGCAGAGTCATAGCTGGTACTTGAATGCTTGTCGTTTAACTGATAGGCTGGATCCAGATTGTAAAAGGCAAGTAAGTTGCTCCTATTTTGAATGTTACGGGAGGTTGGACCTAGTGGCACTCTTATGATTCCTTCTAAATCTGAGCTCCTATGAGTGTGTGTGTGTGGGGGGGTCAGAATGGGAGAGGCCCCGAATTCCCCCAAAGAGAAGAACCTGGAGATATCTAGCCTCAGGCTGATGAACTAATGAACAAAGTACTGAGAAAAATTCTAGAAGAGATGTAAAAAAATTTGTGAAGTCTTGGTAATCACTTGGGATGTGCCCTGCCAGATTAACCGCCTTTACCCCTTTGGACAGTGACTATATTGGCAGGTCAGAGAACGCTTTAGGTACGTCCAGGGGCGTTTCAGTCTGTGAGAGAAATCTGTCATAGTGTCCTGGATCAACTGGAGATCGGTGACCCTGACATAGGACAATTTGTTGCATTCAGAAGTGCCCTGAAAAATTGGACCCAAAGCAAGGCATTGCTGTCAAGGGGTTGTGGGGAGAAGGTGGAATATTGCAGGCGTCTTTCCTGGGCTCTGTTCTGATCAACATTATTTTATCATTAACCTGAATGAAAGTGGCCAACAGTCTTGAGTGACACAAAGTTGGGATGAGTGGCTAATGTGTTGGACAGAAGAGTCAAAATCCCCAAAGACCACTGAGCTACATACAATAGTGGCCGAAAACCACTCCAAACTGAGATGAATGCAGTTAAAAAACAAACTGCCCAAATAGAGGATGGACGTGGAGGTAGACAACAGCGGGAAGAGTTTTGAGGATTTCAGTGGGTGGCGTTTTTAAGGCCACAGTGACCTGAACGTGTGTGTAAATGCACCCAGCTATCTAAGAGTAGAGCCTGGAGGCGGCTAGGTGGCAGTAGAGAAGATTCATCTTCCCTGAGTTCAAATCTAGCCTCAGACAGTCTCTTACCTCACTTTAAAGCCACTTTATCTTAAGAATAGAGAAACAATTCTGCCAGAGCTGGTCAACTCCCTGAATTCTATTCTGGTCAGACCATCTGTCTCCAGAGTATGGTGTGTAGGACACAGGTGTCTTGTGTTTGAGGGAGGACCCTGAGAGCTGAGAGGACAACTGAATGAGGGGACTGGAAGCCATGCCAGAAGGGAACTAGACATGTTTTATCTGAAGATGAACCTTCACAGGAAAAGGGATTAGACTAATATATCCTCTCATGAAGTTCTGAATAAGATGGGGAGAGAGAAGCATCTCTTTCCTTGACGTGTTCAAGTGTCCAGGCCTGGATAAACTCACACAGGGCACTAAAAGAACTGGGCAGCCACCTGCTGAGTCACTGGGACAGACAGACAGACAGCTGACCAGGGGCAACGGAGAGTTGTGGATTTGGAATCAAATCGGCGGACCTTAGTCATAATTCATTTTGGGTCTTAGCTCTGTCAACTTTGCATTCTGTCCTCAGCAGGCCAAAGTGAGCCGGCCTGCTTTTTCACTGTTAATTTGTGGCCGTTTGGGAGAGCTGCCCACTGCCCCGTCATGAGACCCATCTCGTTTTGACCTTCGGTGCTCCCCTGCCACGATTCTTAAAGAATCACTGTTTTTTTAATATTCATGCTAGATTTGTGGCTTCCATGGTTAATATTTTGACTTCCCTATGATTCCCAATGATTTCATCTTCTCCACTGAGCTTCTTGTCGGGAATGAAGTGGTCCTGGGGTAGCGGAGGGGAAGAAACACTACCGGCCAAGGAAGAGCAAACGGCTTTTATTGAAAAATAAGTACAGTATGCTCTGTCCTATGTACAACTTTTCCTCCAGCACCTTTGGGTCCTGCCTGGATTGAGTCTCTGCTGGAGGTGAAGAGGATGGGATTGGTCCCGACTATAGCCCCAACCCAGGCCCAGTTTAGAGCTACGGCTTGTGACCCTCATGACCTCCAAGAGCGGGAGCCATGGGAGGGGGAGGGAATAGGAGGACTATCAGGATCCAGCTGTTCCACAGCTGGCTGGCTGGGCAGGGAGGGTTCTTTCTTAGAAATCTGGTCCACTTTGCTCATAGAAAGGCTGGTCCGGTGGCTCAGGCAAACTTGACCAGGCGGCCCAGAGTCTCTGCAGCTTTGATCCTCACTGTGGGTGCTGGGTCCTTGAGCAGCAGCTGCAGAGCTGGTGAGAAGGGCAGGTTTGGTTCAGGAAGAGCCTGAGGGTTGTGTGGGGTGGTGACATGCACAAAGGGAAAGCCTACCCTGGAGAGGGAATCCCAGGTGAGGAGGCAGAGCGGGTCACCCAGGGGGCAGTAAACAGTTTGGAAGGGGCGCCGAGAAGGGCAGGTAAAGCTTTCCCCTCCCTTCTGAGTTCCTGAGTATTTTTCCAGTAGCTTGTTTACACTGGGAAGTTGAGGCTCCTCGGCCCTGTAAATCCCCTTGATGGCTGCTCAGCTCACTGCCCGACGACCGACTGCCGGCCTCCCTCCCACATTCCCTCCCTCGCTTGCTGGCCGCCAAGCCCTGATTTATGTGCCGCTGGCTTCCTGCTCTGCCGTCCTCAGCCTCGAGCCGCTTCTTCCAGCTGCCGGCTCCCGGGGGTGCAGGACCCAGGCAGGAGGGGGAACCTGGCCCTGCTTGGCTAATCCACTCAATACAGGAAGCTAAGGCTGTCCAAGCCCAAACTGCTAACTCCAGTGATTACTTGCTTTCTCAATGCTTTCTCAAGTGCTCTCCCTCTCTTCTCCCCCCTCCGCTCTTTCCCCCCACCCCGAGGGGACTAAGCTACCCTTTAACAGACAGGCCTCTTTTTTGCAAGAGCCCCAGGAGCCAACGGAAAGATAGTTTTTCCTTTTTTAGTGTTTTTTAAGCTCCTTTGGAACAACTCAGAAGTTTCCGTGAATTACTAGAGACGATGAGGTCACCAGTGACAGGGAAAAAATCCTTGAAATCCAGGAAAATCACTTAACCCACCCCAAACCCCTTTCTGGGACCCATGGTGTCAGGAACTCCTTCCCCATAGTGTGCACCAGCCACCTCCACACAGGCTCGGGGCCCTGTCTACAACTCGGATCACCCAGCTATTCTCTGAGGAAAAGGGGGGGGGGCCCGGGAGGGGGGGGAGAGGCTCACACCTCCACATTCAAGGGAAGAGAAGGTATCAGACTGAGGAGGCAGGAAGCCGTGCCCCAGCAGCAGTTGGATTCCAGGATGTGTGTGTGTCTGTCTGTCCCGGCCCTCCCCTCTATGTTCCTCACAGCCCACTAGTGTCTGGATCAAACGGACACATGAGGGTTTGCCAGACACCAGCCCAACCTGACCAGAAACGAGAGCCGGAGCGGCTCCCTGGGCTCAGGCCTGCCTCTGGCCCTCTTACCTGAGAGCAGCTGGTTCAGATCCACCTGTTCACAGGTCACTTTATCTGCATGGAGCACTAAGAAACCTGAGGGGAGAAGGGGGGGCAGGGTGACCTCGGGATGCCTTGCGTACAGGGAGGGCCCAGGGGACCCCGGAACGGGCTGGCCACAAGAACAAAGTGCTGCTTGTTACTTCTCAATCTACCCCTCTTTCTCTATACGTAAAGCCTTCATAAAAGGGAACAGAAAACGGAGTTTGCAAAACTCATCATGAGACAATTGGTCTGTGCGACGGCTCATCAGCGGTCCAACCTTCTCCCTCCCAGCCCAAGTTTTAAGGCCTTTTGGTACCCCCACGTGACCAGAGGCTAGGCAAGGGGGAGGAGAGCCACGCTCACCGATGAACATGGGGGCCGCGGCCCGGATGTCCTCCCAGCAGCTCTTGAAGTAGAACAAGTTGGTACTGATGATTCGGCTCAGCGTGTCGGGGAAGCTCTGCATCTGAGAGCAGCACAGAGCGGGGCTCATCCCCGCCCATCTTCATCCCTTCCCAGGCAGGGTTCTAGCCTAGCCCTCCCTGCCTCGGCCCTCTGGAAGGGGCGCCCACGTATCCCCCCCCAAACTCAGCCTTCTCCTTGCCCCAACCTCCTCCCACTGGATGTCTGGTTTCCCCCCCCCGGGTCTCCCCCACTGGCCCAGGCCTCACCAGGTATTTGCTGGTATCATTCATGAACTCCCCAAAGTGCAGCCCACGCCCGTCGTGCAGCTGCCTCTCGAACAAGTCGGTGAGCTCGTCACATTCCATATTGGGGCCGCACATGCGCAGGGCAAACTTACAGGCCTGGAAGCAGAGCAAGCGCGGGCTGAGAGGGCTCCCCGGGCGCCCACCCCGGCAGCCACTTCCCAGGTAGTGAGACCCCAGCCCAGCACTCACACGCACGACGGAGGGCTTGGGGTCCTGCAGGTGCAGCAACAGGCTCACCAGCCCATTGATGATCTGCTCAAAGAAGACATCCTCGCAGTTCCCGTGGCAGAACTTGTTCAGGTGTCCAAAGAGGTTGATGGATGAGCTCCGGAACTCATCCCGCTCCTTTAGGAGTGAGCGCGGCCATCAAACCCAGGGCCTCCAGGGAGACGCCCACCCCAACTTAGAACTGGCCTCCAGGGAGAGGCCACAGGCTCGAACCCGACCTGGGCCTGTTCCACCTTCTCCTCTGAACCCCGTCTGCAGACTTCGTTAGTAGGGCTCTCTTGGATCCTACTTCCTCTCCGAGTTGGGCATGCCCCCACCTACCTCCTCGTTACCTTATTTTTTAAACCCTTACCTTCTTAGTATCAGTTCTAAGACAGAAAAGCAGTAAGGGCCAGGCGATGGGGGTTAAGTGACTTGCCCAGGGTCACCCAGCTAAGAAGTGTCTGAGGCCAGATTGGAACCCAGATTCTCCCCACTCCAGGCTAGTGCTACCTAGCGGTCCCCTCCTCGTTATTCCTAATAATAACAATAAGGAAGGCCTTCAATCAGATGCCTCGAGGACACATATTCACTCTGGCTGGATCCCTCCAGAACTGCCTCTTAGCCAGTCCTGCCCATCAGTCAGAGCCTGGGAAAGAAGGCTTCATCCGTCAAGGTCCGGCCTCCAGCCTCCCTCTCTCCCTCCCTCCCTCCTCGCGCTCTCCTTTCCCCAGATTACGTTGTCAAAGAAGGGGCGGATGCGGATGGTGATGTGCAGCAGGATGGAGCGAACGTCCCATTCTTCAGCCAGATCCAGCAGGCGAGAGAGGCCCAACATGGCGTCCAGGGCCACCAGGTTATGGGGATCATCCTTGTCATCCAAGCCATTAATCATGGCGGTGAGGAGCTGGGGGCCGTGCTTCCGAACCTGCAGGGGCAGGGAGGAGGGCAGCCTGCCTGGGCCCAGGCTCTTGGAAAGAGCTTTCTGTAAACTGCCAGGTGCTCCTCTGCATCCCCCAACGTATGTGTGTGCGCGCGCGCGCGCGTGTGTGTGTGTGTGTGTGTGTGTGTGTGTGTGTGTGTGTGTGTGAGTGCGCGCCCCCACCTCCCCCCAGCCGCTTCCTGTCTTCTGAAAGTTGGGCCATGGTGGCCCTTCTGCCTACACCTAGCTCCGATCAGATCGATTCCCTCCCTTTGGGCCCTTATTTAGGGCTTTAAGGATTGGGAAGCACTCAGAAGTGTCACTTGCTCCTCACCACCCCGGGAGGCAGAGAGTGTTATGACCGCCACTTCACAGATGAGGAAGCTGAGGCAAACGGAGGGTTAGAGACTTGCCCAGGGTCACACACCCGGGAAATGTTTGAGGCCAGATCTGAACTCGGATCTTGACTTCGAGCTCAGTGTTCTGACCACTGGCCACCCAGCTGCTTCTCCCAAGGCTCGGGCCCCTTCTGCTCTCCCTTCTCTCCGTCCTCACACTCGCTCTCCCAGTTTTAGCGATTACATCTACTGTTACGTCCAAGTCGACCCTCTCACCCTGGCTCTCTCTTTTGGGTTCTGGACCCTCATGTCTACATACACACTTCACTGACACTTCAATCAACTCAATCCTCGCAAAGCCTCTGAGAGACCCAAGAATGGAAGGGAGATGGCAGGGGTGGCCAGAAACAGCCCCAGGGACTTGGGGCTACCACGGCTTCCTGGCTGGTCTTTGTCTCTGTCCAGATCCAATGCTCAGCCCCCCCCCAATCACCATTCCACAAAGAGGCCCGCGTGGCCCCTCACCTTATCTGGGGAGCCTGTGGCGATGTTGGCCAGCCCACGAAGTACCAACCTGCGAACATTTGGGCACACATCTTTCTGCCTACTCATTGTGTTGTCCAGCAGGGACTCCAGGAGGATCAGATCATTCACCACATTGCTGCTCAGCAGCTGAAAAACAAATCAGAACCAAAGGGCCATGAAACCTCTCTGAATACCTCCACTAATATGGAGCGAATACCTTCAAAGGCAACCTATACCATTTTAGAAAACTTACTCTCAAAACCAACCCATCTTTGGCGGAGCTCCCTTTGCCCCATAGAAATGCCTCAGAATAAGTGGCATTTGATCAAGGACATTAAGGATGTGGGGTTGGAGTTCTTAGTCCTCAAGGTTAAGGTTAAGAAGTAAGGGTATGTGAACCTAAAAAAAAATGATCTACAGCTTTATGTAGATAGACAGGCGGAGATAACTATTTCAATGCAATTGTCTCCTTTGTCATCTTCTATGTATTGTTTTGTGCATTTAAGAACATTGTTCTAAGAAGGAATTTATAGGTTTCACCATATTGCCAAAGGGGGTTATGGAAAAAAAAAAGGTTAAGAAACTCTGCTTTAGAGCAAAGACTTTGCTAAAATCCAGGCTACCGATGTATAGCATTCATCTGATCTACTAGTTTAGTACCCTGTCAAAAGACAAGACTAGCCCAACCTGGCCCATTCTTGAAGCAGCCACGCTGGCTCTTGGGAATCTCTACTTGCTTTTTGCATGGTCCCTAAACATCTCTTTTAATGGTTCCTTTTAGAATTTTCCCAGAAATTAAAGTCAAGCTCATTGGGCCCATAGCTCGTAGGCTGCTCTCTTCCAGGTTATCTGCCCTTTTCTTGGGGCTAGTCCTGTAGATCCTTCTCTTCTCTATGATCTCTCAATTCTCACGGTGAGCCATCACGTTCTTTCAGGATCACCTGCACCGAGTGACTGGGATTCATCGAGGTCAGCTCAGTGTTCTTGGTACTCCTTATCTTGTGTGCTAACGTCTTGTTAGCCATTTTTGTTTTGTCACTTCTCATGCAAAGGTCATTCTCCTTGGCAGAGAAGACAGAAACAAAATACAGGTTGAGCAGAAGTGCTGCCTTCTGTTATCTTCACCCCCCTCACCACAAGCAGCAATCTATCCTTCCTCATGAGCCTCCTGAATCCAACTGGCACTACGCCACAACAGCGTGAGCCTGCAGCTCAGGCTTCCAGGATCCCTAATCTGGTTCCTGTGCCTGGAATCTAGCACATCCAGTGTTAGGGCTGTGAGCTCTAACCCTAACACCCAAGGGGCAGTGCAGAGAAATCCACACAGGGAACGAGGCAAGTGATGGTTGTATTCTCCGGGGCCTGAGGAGCTAGTTTGGGGAAACAGATGATGGTATATTTGTTGCTTTAAAAATTCCTTTCTATTTACTTTTGTTCTATTTTAAGTGTCCTATTGCACTCTCACTGAGCCATGTGCTTAACTTTGGTTGGCTGGGGAAGACTGAGAGGAAAATAGAGGATTGTAAGCCATGGTTTTGAGCAGATCATGTTCTAGGAGCTGGAAACCAGCAGCGGGTAGGAAAGATGAATTGACCCTTGATCTTGCCTTCATCCTCAAGTGTTCCACAGCTATGTTTACGAACTCTAAAATTCTTTTTTTTTTTTTTTTTAATCATAATCTTCTGTCGTTGCTGCTCTCCCTCTGCCTTGCAGCTCCAAACCCTAGTCTTCCTTTCTCAGTCCTTTTCCAGGGCATCTCCCCATACACTCTCTTCTCTTCCCCATCTTGACTCTCCGGTGACCTGGTTCAAAACCACAGCATCCTCTTCTCTTGCCCCGTTCTCCTGTCAAACCCAGCTTTGAATTACTCTTGCTGTCCTCTGCTTCCCCTCCTCTGGAGGCACTGCTGAACAAAGCTCGCGGGGCTACTACAAGTTTGTGTTACACAATCTCAACACGGCCCCTACTCTGGCAAGTTATGGTCATCTCCCTCAAGGACTTCCCATCTCTCTTCCCACAGGGGCTCTTCCAGACTTCTCCTCCCTCCTCAAAGCTCCTATAGCTCCCGGCTCCCTACCTCCTCCGCTCAGAACCTTGGCTCCCATTTCCCTAAAAACAGAGGCCATTCTCAGCGAGGCCCCGCTTTGCCCTTGTTCCTCGGCTCATCTCGCCCCTCTGATGCCCTTTGCTGCACTCTCACATGAAGAGGCGAACCCTTCTACACGCACAAGCCACCCCATTCCAACCCGTCTCCTCTGACGGGGTGCCCTGTCGTACCCACTCTCTCACTAACAGCCTCTGCTGACCTGCCCCTCGCTTCTCCATTGCCCTCCGACGGGCCGTCTCGCCCGCTGCTCAAAAGCTCACTTGATCCGTCCGGCGGTGGGGATGTTTTAGAACAGATGCCTCTCCTTCCCTCCCTCTTCCTTTCGTTCCAGGCTCACGAGCCCTGCCTGTCCTCTCGCTCTCCTCCGGCCTCTGTAGCCCGGCCTCACATTTCATCGTTTGATGGACGAGCGCCGACAGGGCCGGGCCTCTCTTCCTTGCTAAGCTCCTTCTCTCTCCTCTCACCCACTTAACAGCGCCGCCCCCCCAAGGCTCTGTCCTGCGCCCTTTTATCACCCCACTTTATTTCATTTGGGGATCTCGCCAGTGCCTCCATTTTCAATGACTCCCAGAACGACTCGTCAGCCTTAGTGTCCCCAAGACATGGAAGCCCGGCTGTCTCATAGGCCACCCCTCCCAGGAACCCCAGCACCCCTCTGGGCTCCACTCCCCCCCTCTCGCCCTCACACCCAATCCGACAGCTGCTCTCCTCCGATGCTGCCCCAGGGGCAGGCGGGCTCTTCTTGCTCACACATTCCCCAAACTCAGCTCTAACCCTCTCCTCCGCGACTCCAACAAACTCCAGCAGTTCCTTCTCTCACCTCCAGGACCAAGCCCATGGTTTGGCTTTCTCAGGCCTTGTCACCAGGCCCCTCCTACCCTGCCCAGCCTCCTTCACCTGATTCTCCCCCTTCCCCTGCCCTCCCTGCGGTTCCTCCTCCCGCCTGTGCCCCATACCCAGGACACGCTCCTCATCGCCATCTCCAGCCTTCTCTGCCTTCCTTCACATCCTCAGCTACAGTCTCGATATACATAGCACAGTGCTTGGCACATAGTGCTTAATAACTAGTAATTGACTTTTTTTTAAAAAAAACTTACTTTTTATCTTAGATTTGACACTAAGTATCAGTTCCAAGGCAGAAGAACAGTAAGGGCTAGACAGAAGTGTCTGAGGCCATATTTGAAATCAAGTCCTCCTAGTTCCAGGCCTGGTGCTCTATCCACTGAGCTACCTTGCTCTGCCCTGTGATTGATTTAAATAAAAGACATTTCCCTTTTCTCATCAGCTGACTTCTGTTTTAGAAAATCAGACCATGAGATTATAGTTATCTTTTATTTGGCCTCTCTGGAATACATTCTCATGAAGCACAAAGCAGACTAGAGAGTAGTAATTCCAAGGATTTCTGGAAAAAGCAGAATGAAGGTAGAAAAGTGCTGAGATAGGAGTATTAAATAGGGAGTGCTGGAACTGGCACTTGGACCAGCACCTGTGTGACCCAGGTCAAGTTCTGTTGCTTTTTGTACCTCCATTTCCTCATCTGTAAAATTAGGGGGTTGGACTAGGTCATCCCCAAGGTCTCTTCCAGCTCCAGACCCATGATTCTAAGGTATCGCACACTTTATTTTTAAATTTTTTATAATTTACATTTATTTTATGCTTAACACATGCTTTGTCTTTTTATATTTATATAATTATTTTTATCATGATTATATTATTAACTTTAATTATATTATATATTATGTTAATTATGTTTATTTATCACATTTCTGTAAAGACATTTACCTAGGCTATCTTTTTTTGATCCTTATAACAGCTCTGGAAGGCAAGTAGTAGCCGTCAAGGGGAACTCCCATAGAACAGTAAGCACTAAATAATGTACCCAGGAGTTACTGAGCTCTTAAACTCCCAAAGCTATCTCTTAGGCTGGAAATATCCACCAGACTTACTGTTTGGTTATCTAAACTCAGCATAAGAAATACAAAGAAAAAGCGGCCAAAGGTTCAAGCTTAAGCTCATGTAGAGAAGCCCCTCTTCTAGCTGCCATGTCCAAACAATGGCCATTTTTTCAAAGTAGTAATTAATTAAATTTTAATTAAAAATTTAATTGTGCCTTTCTCTACCACTTCCTTTTTTTAAATCAAATAAATGAACCTTTCCTTATTATAGTAAATAGTATTTATCTAAACTCAAGAGCAAACATCACACATACAGGAGACCTTTCCAGTAAGATTAGGGGTAAGCAAGGATATCCATTACCACTACCACTACCACTACTACTTAACAGTTCTTGAAGTGCTAGCTCTAGCAATAATATAAGAAAAAGAAATCAAGAGAATAACCACAGGCAAAGAGAAAAGAAAATTATCATTTTTTGAAGATAAAATGATTATATACTTGGAGAATCCTAGAGAGTCAACTAAAAATTGGAAATAATAACTTCTTCAAAGTTGTAGGATAGAAGATGTCAACAGAAGTCATCAGAACTCCTGTATATAACCCACGAAAGCTAAGAAGCTGGGACAGAAGGTGAAATTCCATTCAGAATGCCTACATTAGTTATAAAATATTTGGAAATGTTTATTCATTTTCACCCTGCAACTACATGAATTTAATGATAAAATATTTTTTGCAGATATAAAAACAAACCTAAATAATTAGAGAAACATTAATTGTTCATAGTTAGGTAGACCCAATATATAATAATAAAAATAAACTACCTAAATTAATTATTCCTTGATTTGCCAATCAAACCCACAATAATATTTTAAAGAGCTAGAAAAAATAATAAAATTCATCTGGAGAAATAAAAGGACAAGAATCTCAAGATTAATTATAGAAGCAGCTGGGTTGCTCAGTGGATTGAGAGTCAGGCCTAGAGACAGGAGGTCCTAGGTTCAAATCCGGCCTCAAACACTTCCTAGCTGTGTGACCCTGGGCAAGTCATTTGACCCCCATTGCCTTACCACTCTTCTGCCTTGGAGCCAGTACACAGAAGTTAAGGGTAAAAACAACAACAACAACAACAACAACAACAAAAGAAGATTATTTATGGAAAAAAGAAGGGGGGGGGGTCTATCAGTACTAGACCTCAAACTGTACTACAAAGCAGTTGCCTTTTGTTTTCTTTTTTTTTTTAACCTTACTTTTTGTCTCAGAATTGATACTAAGTATTGATTCTAAAGCAGAAGAGTGGTAAGGACTAGGCAAATTGGAGTTAAGTAACTTGCCCAGAGTCACATAGCTAGGAAGTATCTAGGGCCAAATTTGAACCCAGAACCTCCTCTTCTCCAGGTCTGGCTCTCTATCCACTGAGCCACCTAGCTGCCTCCTTTTTTAATTTTATCTTTATTTTATTTCAATAACATATTTACATGTAAATTTTCCAAATTTATATGATTCATAATGTCTCCCTTCCCCATCCTAGAGTTGACAAGCAATTCAGTCTGGGCTGTACATGTGTATTATCACTCAAAACATATTTCCATATTATTCATTTTTGTAAGTGAGTAATCTTATAAAACCAAAACCCCAAATTCTATACCCAAATAAACAAGTGATAAATCATGTTTTCATTTGCTATACTCTAACAGTTCTTTCTCTAGAGGTAGATAGCATTCTTTCTCATAAGTCCCTCAGAATAGTACTGGGTCATTGTGTTGCGGTTAGTAGCAAAGTCTATCACATTTGACTGTCCCACAATATTTCAGTTACTGGGTATAATGTTCTCTTGGTTCTGCTTATTTCATTCTGCATCAGTTCACACGTATTCTTTCCAATTCTTATAGAAATAATCCTGTTTATCATTCCTCATAGTACAATAGTATTCCATCATCATCATATACCACAATTTATTCAGCCATTCTTCAACTGAAGGACATCCTTTTAGTTTCCAATTCTTTGCCACCACAAAAAGCACAGCTACACATATTTTTATACAAATAGGTCCTTTCCCATTTTTAAAAATTTCTTTGGGGGATGGACTTAGTAGTGTTATTGCTGAATAGCCCTTTGGGCATAATTCCAAATTGCCCTCCAGAATGGTTGAATCAATTCACAACTCCACCAGCAATACATTAAGTGTCCCAATTTTGACACATTCCCTCCAAATTTATTTTCCTTTATTGTCATATTGGCCAATCTGCTAGGTGAGAGTTGTTTTAATTTGCATTTCTCTAATCAGGAGGGATTTAGAACATTTTTTCATATGATTATTGATAGCTTTGATTTCTTTATCTGAAAACTGCTTATTCATATCCCTTGACCATTTATCAACTGTGGAATGACTTGGATTCTTATAAAATTGACTTAGTTCTTTATATATTTGAGAAATGAAACCTTTAGCAGAGAAATTCGTTATAAATTTTCCCCCCAGTTTGTTGCTTCTAGCTGCCCCTTTTTTTGTTTTTTGTTTTTTTTTGTTTTTTAAATAAAACCCCTTACTTTCCGTTTTGGAGTCACTACCGTGTATTGGCTCCAAGGCAGAAGAGTGGTAAGGGTAGGCAATGGGGGTCAAGTGACTTGCCCAGGGTCACACAGCTGGGAAGTGTCTGAGGCCAGTTTTGAACCTAGGACCTCCCATCTCTAGGCCTGGCTCTCAATCCATTGAGCCACCCAGCTGCTCCCTGCCCCTTTGTTTTTGAAGAGGACCAATGACATCACAGGGAGATGTCTTGACTTGTGCATCAACCAGACGCAAGTGAGGCAGAACTGCACAAAGTCATCAGTCTTGTTCTCTTTTCCAGAGTCTTTGAAGTCTATCCACAAGTGAGAACCGAGTGTCAGGTGGACACTAGAGGTGGATGAGCAGCCTTGAAATGGCCTTAGCAAGCCCTCACATTTGAGGTGCTACTCCTTTAACACCCATATAAAGCAGTAACCATTAAAACAATATGATGAGGGGCAGCTGGGTAGCTCAGTGGAGTGAGAGTCAGGCCTAGAGACAGGAAGTCCTAGGTTCAAACCCGGCCTCAGCCACTTCCCAGCTGTGTGACCCTGGGCAAGTCACTTGACCCCCATTGCCCACCCTTACCAGTCTTCCACCTATGAGACAATACACCGAAGTACAAGGGTAAAAAAAACAACAAAAAAAACAATATGATGATACTGGCTTAAGAAAGATGTCAATCAATGGAACAGACTAGGTCAACAATATGCAGAAGTGAACAAATACAGTAGCATTGTGTGTGATGAATAGTCCAGAAAGGACTCACTATAAATACCACCTGATCAGAGTGAATAATTTCTATGATATACTGTCTCCTAAATTTTTTGCATCTATATTCATTAGTGAAATTGATCTATAGTTTTCTTACTCTGTTTTTGCTCTTCCTGGCTTAGGAATCAGCACCATATGTCATAAAAAGAACCTGGTAGGACTCCTTCACCTATTTTCCTAAACAGTTTATATAATATTGGGATTAATTGTTCTTTAAATGTTTGATAGAATTCATTTGTGATTCCATTCTCTAAGGATTTTTTTCTTAGGGAGTTCACTGATGGCTTGTTCAATTTCTTTTTTCTGAAATGGGATTAAGTATTCTATTTCCTCTTTTGTTAATCTGGGAAATTCATATTTTTGTAAATATTCATCCATTTCACTTAGATTGCCAGATTTATTGGCATATGACTAGGCAAAATAGCTCCTAATGATTGCTTTAATTTCCCCTTCAATGGTGATGAATTCACCCTTTTCATTTTCTTTTTTAAATCAAATTAACCAATGCTCTATTTTATTTGTGTGTGTGTTTTTTAATAAAACCAACTCCTAGGGGGCAGCTGGGTGCTAAGTGGATTGAGAGCCAGGCCCAGAAATGGGAGGTCCTGGGTTCAAATCTGACCTCAGACACTTCCTAGCTGTGTGACCCTGGGCAAGTCATTTGACCCCCATTGCCTAGCCTTTACCACTTTTCTGCCCTTGGAATCATATTGATTCCAAGACAGGAGGAAAGGGTTTTTTTTTAAAAACAAATAAATAAAAATAAAACCAACTCCTTGTCTTATTTATTAGTTTGATGGCTCACTTTTAATTTTATTAATTTCTCAGATTTTTCAATATAGTCTTTAGTTGGAGATTTAATTGGGGACAAGAACTGCTGAGAAAACTAGACATCAATCTAGTAGAAATTAGATTTAGACCAACACCTCATACCATATATTTAGATAATCTCCAAGCAGAAACATGACCTAGATATAAAAATTATATCATAAACAAACTGGAGGAGCAAAGAAGAAATTGCCTTTTAGATCTAGGAATAACCAAAGAGTCATAACTAAGCAAATGATGGGCTCATACAAGGTAAAATAGGTAATTTTGATTATGTAAAATGAAAAGAGTTTTGCACAAAGAAATCTAATGTAAAAATTAAAAGCAAAATAGATAACTCTGATAAAGGACTCATTTCCGGATTTGTAAGGAAGTAACTCAAATTTTTAACAGTAGATAAATAAAAGGTCATATCAAAAGGATGTAAGGGTATAAACAGGTATTTTTCAAAGGAAGAAATCCAAACTATAGACAACCATAGAGAAAAATGCTCTAAGTCATTAATGATTCAAGAAATGTAAATGAAGGCAGTTTTGAGGTTCTACCTCACATCTCTCAGACTAAGATGTCAAAAAGGGAAAATGATATATGTTGGTAGGGCTGTGGAAAAACAGATACATGAATGTACTTGCTGGTAGAGTTGTGAAATAGTCTAGCCAATCTGGAAAGCAATTTGGAATTATATTCAGAAGTTACTAAACTGTATATTCCCTTTGATCCAGTTATACCACATTATGTCTCAAATGAATCAAAGAAAAAGGAAAAAAGATATATCTGTACAAAAATATTTATAATAGCTCTTTTTAGGTAGCCAAAAATTAAAAACTAAAAAGGTGTCCTATGGGGAATGGCTAAACAAATTCTGGTATGTGAATGTAATGGAATATTATCATGCCACAAGAAATTATGAAATGGTCAATTTTAGAAGAATACTAGGAAGGCCTCAATGAACTTAACAATGATAAATCATGAGTCTTGAAAGACTGAATATAAAACACACCACTCACCTCCTAACAGAGAAGATGAACTTAAAATATAGAAAGAGACATTTTCAAACATGAAATGTGGAAATGTAGATATATATCAAAGGGCTTTTTTTTAAGAACCCATGTCCTTTTGTCTTAAGAGCTGTTAATAAGACAGAGAGGGTTTTAAAAAAACGTATTTAATGTAATAAAAATATCGTTTCATGATGAAGAATTAAAGAATGTATGTCGGGAGCAAGTCTAATTTGGTCCAGAGGTAGCGCTGGGAACAAGGAGTGAAAGATGCCAAAAGGCAAATTCAAGCTTGATGAAAGCTTCCTACCTATCAGAACTTTTTATAACTTTCTTTTCTTTTCTTTTCTTTTTTTTTTTAATGGAGGGGGCAGCTAGGTGCCTCAGTGGAGAGAGTCATGCCTAAATATGAGAAAAATCCAGGGTTCAAATCTGGCCTCAGATACTTCCTAGCTGTGTGACCCTGGGCCTGTGTGACCTTTAACCCCCATTGCCTAGCTCTTACCACTTTTCTGCCTTGGAACCAATACACAGTATTGATTCCAAGACAGAAGACAAGGGCAAAATAAACAAACAAACAAATAAATAAATGAAAGACTATATGTGAAACTCAATACCAAACTCAATACCTGTGAACTTGATACCAAATTGTGTAGAAATAAACAACATAGCAAAAAAGCATAATCCATTAAAATTTGTGTGTGTATTTCTTTTTTGAAAGAAGATGTTACAAGGTTTATTGTAGGAATAGGGGCTGTACCTATGATTTCCTTAATATAAGTAGTTCCTGGGTGAGAAAATTTTTTCTACCAATGCAGGTGGCAAACTTTTCTGCAACTTATAGTCTTAGAGAATTGCCAGGGTACTGAGAAGTTAAATGACTTGCCCAGAATAAATGACTTGTATCAAGCAGAGCTTGAACTCAACTGTTCCTGGCCCAAAGTCAGTTCTCATTCCATTATATCATATTTTCTCTTTGCGTTAATAAGTCAACAGATTTCATTATTTTACTTTGTCTCAGTTTTACACCATTGTATATGTATTATATACAAGTTGTCTCTCCCCATGAGAATAGAAGCTCATTAAGGGGAGGGAACTACTTCACTTTTGCCTTGTATTCCAATCCCTTTGCTCAGGGCTTGGTGCATTTAGTCTTAATCAATGCTGACTGATTTCTCTCCCAATTCTTTTGGTTTCTAGGTGTCAGGAGTCTAACACATTAACATATGCAATTCCTCTCCAAGGCCCAGTCATTCTATCCAATACCTTTTAAGGTTTCTAAGGCCATATTGCACTCATGAGTCCTACTCTACAGACTGTGATCTCTGAGGTCAGATTTGCTTTCTTCAGTCAGCATCTCTAATTCTTACTTTCTGTGACTTGTGCATTTGTTTATAAATATCTGAGGCCAGATATCTCTTTATACCTTGTCTCTTGTGAATTACTAGGTTTTTCTTCTTCTTTACTTGCTTTACTGCCAGACTTGCCAGATGTATACAGGTTGTTTTCTCCTTCCCTATCCCTTTCCACTACAATGCACTCAGATTTCTGATACTCTACAAGAATATGTCTTTATCATCCCTTGGAGGTGTAATTTGTTTATCAGCCAACAGTCCATCACTGCTCTATTCATTTATTTGTTTGTTTGTTTAAACCCTTACCTTCTGTCTTAGGATCAATACTGTGTATGGGTTCCAAGGCAGAAGAGCAGTAACGGTTAGGCAATGGTGGTTAAGTGACTTGCCCAGGGTCACACAGCTAGGAATTGTCTGAGGCCATCTCTGGGCCTGGCTCTCAATCCACTGACCTACCAAGCTGCTCCCCCCCCTCCCCCCCGCCCCAATCATTGCTTTATTTCAAAGCTGTAATTAAGAAGTATAAAGGTCACTTTCAGACACAACCTTCTTAGCTAATTCTCAAATCCACCTTCTCTTTTGAGTCACTTCACTTCAACAAATAAGGGACTATATCTCCTTAAGACCTTTGTTTTGTTTTATTTTTTAGCAAGATGTAATAAGCTTTAGCCATGCTTTCTAGTTTCCATGAGTTCCTTGTATGTCCCACATTCATTTCTCTCTCTTTCCTCATCAGAATTTTCACCAGAACCTCACCCAGCCTCTTTTCTGAGTAAACAGAACAGCTCAGTACTCGTCACTCTGCGGGAAAGTCCATGTCTCCACAAAATGGAGGTGACACAGCAACAGGGGGCCTAACCCTACTCTGTCACTCCGAAATTCAATATATTTGTCTGCCTAGCCAACATTCCTTAGCCCTAGGATGGACAGTTAGATGAGCTGGTATCTGCCATTTGGATCTTCTTTGGGTCTGAAAAGCTTGGGTTAGAGAGAGAGCAGTTCTTCTTAGGGTGGCTCTTGTGGGGCAAGTGGGGAACAGGCAACCCCTGACCATGCTGGTGCTAACATTACCAATGAAATGTAAATTAATTCATGCATCATACATTTGAAACTGCCCAACTCCTCATTCTCTGCTTTGCTGGACTGCTTCAATATCCCCAGGTTCCTGCATAGCCCCTTTGAGTACTTTACCTAGCTTTTAAAGCCTTCCCTGCTCTTCTTCCCCTTACCCAAATCTTATCCATCATTCATGGCCCTGCTCAAGACCTTCCTCCACCATGAGACTTTTTCTACTTTTTATAGTCTATGATGCTTTATTTCTCTCCTCTGCCCTCCTAAAGTTTAACACTTAATTATATATATGTATGTGTAGTGTGTGTGTATACACACACACTACACACACACATACATATATATATCTTATTGTTCTTTGAAGTGTGTTTCAAGTATGTCCTTGGAACAAGTATGTCCCAATCAGATTGGAAGTTTTCTGAAAGGATGAGGACTATTCTTCTTTTCTATCCCTCATAGTACTGCAGCAGCTGAGTCCATGGCTAGGTTCACAAGAAAAACCAAATGAAAGACTAATTTCGGGATGTAATAAGCAACTTCTGGAAAAAAGATGGAGAACAGCTTCAGTGACAGATCATCAGTTATAGAACTTGGAATTTACCCAGATGGTATGAGCCAAGGGCAAAAGACAGTTGAGACCATCACTATAAAAGCCCGGGG
The DNA here is from genome assembly GCF_016433145.1 of Gracilinanus agilis. Taxonomy (NCBI): domain Eukaryota; kingdom Metazoa; phylum Chordata; class Mammalia; order Didelphimorphia; family Didelphidae; genus Gracilinanus; species Gracilinanus agilis. The sequence continues at coordinate 704,647,265 of NC_058130.1, forward strand.
GCTTTAGTCTGCTGGGTCTCATTTTTGAGAAGGGATTTCTGTAGAGAGTAGAGGATAGTGAAGGATGGGTAGGCCTATAGACCTGCATATCCAACACCTATAACTTATTTCCTCAAGCAATCAATTATCCTATTACTGAATAAGGCTGAGAGATAAACATCAACATCTGCCAGCAAGAAGAACATCATCACAAGTCTATCCTTTCACGTGGTCTAGACCACGGCTGGGTCTGATCAGGGTCTGTGAGGGAGAGAAGCATCTCCAGCAGGCTGCCAACTTGATACTTATTGATTAGCCCAGTGATTCCCAAAGTGGGCGCCACCGCCCCCTGGCGGGTGCTGCAGCAATCCAGGGAGGCAGTGATGGCCACAGGTGCATTTATCTTTCCTATTAATTGCTATTAAAATAAAAAAATTAATTTCCAGGGGGCTAAGTAATATTTTTTTCTGGAAAGGGGGCGGTAGGCCAAAAAAGTTTGGGAACCACTAGATTAGCCCATTCTAACTCCCATAGACTTAGCATTACATTCCCAACACAACTTTCCTTTTCCTGAACCCTACCCCTTTGAGTTTATAGCATTAAACCCGTTGAAACATATCTCAAGTGAAGATTGGTATCTTTCTAAGAACTAGTGAATAACTACAGGCAAAGGGGAAAGGGATTTTCCCAGATTGCAGTCAGTCAGTGTTATCCAAGCCAATACCAATAACCATCTTTACTACAAATCTTTATCCTTTACCTAATCCAAGCCAAGTAACCAGGGGAGCTGTGTGAACAATATACAGCTTCTCACTTGATAGTTTGGCTTGGGCACAGCTTACAGGGTTCAAGTGCTTGGCTGAGCTGAACATTCATAAGCCCTTGTGGTTATCAGCACACCTTGGTGGCCACCCAGCCATCCTAACCTCATTCAATGTTACAAATGGTAACATTTACCATCTTGGGCCAGCTGATCAGGCCCACATTACAGAAGCACATCACTGCCCTTGTTTATAACAGGGACTACCTAAGGGGACCAGGGAATCATGGGAAATTCCTTGGCCATTCAAGGCTATTGAGATAACCCTAAATACTGGCTACCTTGGACAGCCTTGGTCCTTAGTTCCACCACAGGTTAGATCCTTCTTGAAACAGCACAGTCCAAAACAGAGCCATCTTTTTTACATTCACTGTCCAGTTCTCCAAAACTTTTGGCTCTTCAACCTATCCTGCCCTGTCTTTCCTTCCTTCTCCAAATAACTGTACCCTTCCTATTAACAACACAAATCATGTTAAGTTCCTTCCAGGGTCCCCAGACTGGGAAGGGTCAAAAGAAGGTACCAAAGCCAATTCAAATATGTCTTCTGGACCTTTCATGCATCTGTGAAGACTGCTACATCTGGACCCTAACCCCTTTGAGGATCCAGCACAGAACCAAGTGGAACCTAAGGGTTACAATGGAACTCAGGTCATCTGGCCTTGCAGCATTAGGGACAATGACCCACAATCTAGTCCCCTGAGGTGATGAGCCCTCTGGCCTCATATCCAGACATTACCCTGCCCCCAACCTTACCTCACTATCCAGCCTCTCTCCATTGCTATGAAAAGGGAAGGGGCTAGAATTGAAAAAATCACTCACACTCTCACCTCATCAGCCATTCAGAAGGAGAGAGGCAGGAAGCAGCTTCCTTCCCCCAATCACTCTGGTAAAAGCCAAAGGGCTATTTTAAACCCTTCAAGGATGCAGTGGGAGCCAGCCACTCTCACTCTCAGCCAGAGCTGGATTTTGGATCTCTGCCAATAGCAGGCCTTCCCCAATTCCCTCCCTCTCTCCCTTCCACCTCAGCCAAACACTAAACAAAAACAGGGCTGAGGCTGAGCAGTGGCAGCAGCAGCAGCAGCAGCAGCCATGGAGAAATTTAAAAGGTGGTTTACAAGGAGAAGAGAGGGAGGGCTGGTTATGTATTGTTGGCCCTGACCTAGGGTGTTAAGGCTCTGCTTACAGGTCGAAGGGAGGCACTGCCTGGCCTCCCTCCCTCTTAGTGAGTGTAAAAGGGAGGGGAGAGGCTTTGAGTCACTTCATTCTTGAAGGCAGTACGTCAGGCAGGGGAAAAGGAGTGTTGGCTAGCTCAGGGCATTGCCATGCCTAGTGAGCTCGGAGATAGATTGACAGAAATTCTTCTCCATTAAGGCCTTAAGAGGGAATGGAAAATCACCAATAGGATTTAAGCTTCAAAATTTCAGAACTGGAAGGGGTTCCAGGGATCACATAGCCCAACCTGTACATAAGAATCCTCTCAATATCCTTCCCACAAGAAGGCATCCAGTCTTTGCCTGAAGATCCCAAAGGAGAGGGAACCCACTACTTCCTGATAGTCCACTCTATTTTTGGATAGTTCTTAATTATTAGGAAGCTTTTCCTTATGTCAAATCTAAACTTATCTGTTTGAAAATTCTCTGAGGTCTATACCCTGCCCCACCTCCCTCCACTCCCCTTATCAAAGGGCATCAGTTAGAACTTCTATACATTATGCATAGAGCACCCACCAGCAGGCAAGAAGAAGGGCATAGGGTTCCTTCCCAGGATACCAATTACACAAAGGGATATTCCATGGGACCCAAAGGATTGCTGGGCAGAATATCTTAACTTTTAGAACTTATAAGCCTCAATACATAAACCTGATCTATCTAAGACAACCCTAAATTTAGGGCTAAGTCCTACCCTCCAGGCTCTGGCTTCAATCCCAGCATACACTACAGAGAGCAATGCAGAGGTGCTTCATCTAGCACAACAAAAGCCAACTTTCTTTACCTTGCCTCATCTTGGGTCCTTTTTTATGACTTTAGGTGCATCTCAACTCATCCAGTGGGAGGAACAGGGATAGTGAGTGAGGGAACATGACCTTTAAGTTCAGTCAGCCTGCCTAAGGTTGAAAGGACTAACTCTGATCGGTTTGGGGAATACTAAGAGAAGGTCCTCTTGGGCCAGACTGAATTCCTGACATATTTATGGTGGCTGCTCTAGCTCAAGGTGGCTTTGTCAGAAGCAACAAATCTAAAGAACCTTTCTACTCAAACTTCAAATTTGCATGAAATGACTAATATAAGCCAAACACTGTACCAATAAAATCTTCAGATATTACAAGCTTTTTTTTCCCCCCATAACCCTCACCTTCCATCTTAGAATCAAGACTGTGTATTGGTTCCAAGGCAGAAGAGCAGTAAGGGCTAGGCAATGGGGGTTAAGTGACTTGCCCAGGATCACACAGCTAGGCAGTGTCTGAGGCCAGATTTGAACCTAGGACCTCCTTTCTCTAGGCCTGGATCTCAATCCATTGAGCCACCCAACTGCCCCTGAATATTACAAGCTCTTAAAAAGGGTGTGTGTGTGGGGACAACAATTTACTTTCCTTTCAGCAAGAGAAATAAAATTCTTCTTTTTCCATTTTACTATCAATCAATCAACAAGTATTCAGTAAATGTCTACTATTTGCCAGAGATTGCACTGGACACTGCGGATACAAATATAAAGAATTAAATAATCACTAGTTGCCATGGATCATGGATTTTCTGAAAGTTTCCCTGAGTAACAGAGGAAATTTAAGCAGGTTTCCATGTCAGAGCCAAAAACAGCAGTAAGCATACACCATCCCTTAGTGCCAGGGCCCATTGGCCATGCAAGGGGGCATGAAAGGGAAGTAAGGCCTCGGAGTGACCAGACCTGGTGAGTGGAGGTGGGAGGGCGGACGCATCCTCACCTCTGCAAAGTAGGCGATGGTGGTGATCCTCTGAATCTCGTACACGCTGTTGAGCACAGGGATAAGCGTCTTCACAATCAACGGGAGCTTGGGACCTGAATGCTTGGCCATGGCTCTGCAGAGATAGATGCCAGGCACATGAATGCCTGGGTGGACAGGCAGGAAGGCAGATAGATGGAGACAACTACCACCATAATGTCTAGCCCTGCCCAAGGATCTTCCTGACCCATATTCTGGAAGCTAGGGCTTAGGGGTATGGCTGGCTTTGCCCTGAGGAGATTCCCTTGCTTTTAATCTCCTCCCCAGGTTGGACACTTGCAGCCCAAAGAAAAATACACCTATAACACCAAGCTTTATCATTCCCATGTTCTTCCCACAAGAGCACTTTTAGTTCTAACAAGTCTTAGGGACTCCCTAGGAAGAAAACACTCCAGGCAGGCAAAAAAAGAGCAATTAATGCCAACTGTAGATCACTGTGCTTCAGGCTATCACCAGGAGTGGGCAGCAACTTATGAAGCATGGGGATCATCAGAGAAAGTGCCAAAATTCGGAAGTAGGAAAAGCAGACCTAGCTTTAAGTTCCCTGACTGGAGGATTTCCTCGCACCCTACAAGGCTATATTCAGGCCAGCTCCACACCTTAAGGAGAGGAAGCAGTATATGTTGCCGAGTCAGGATGTCCTGGTTTTCCCAGTGACTGAGCAGAGTTCAGATTTCTCTAGAGGGTAGGGTCACGGAATCTTAAAAACTCAGAGTTGGAAGAGAACCCAGAGGGTGTCTGGTTCAGTACATTCTTAAATAAGCAACCCCATTATAGTATTTCTGACAAGAGGTCATCTAACCTTTGCTTGGAAATCTTGAATGATAGATAGGAAACTCAAAGTTTGGGAGAGCGTTTTGTTATTTCTCCTTACACTGAGCTATATCTCTCTCCTCTTTCCTCTTCTCTTGTCTCCTCTTTCTTCCTTTTCTCTCTCCCTCTATTCTCTCATTCTCTCTCCCTCTTCTGTCCTCCTCTCTTCCTTTCTCTCAATCTGTCTCTCTCCTCCCTCTCTCCATCTGCCTATTGTTTGTGGTCCTGATTGAAATCAGAGGGGCAAAATAAGAATGGTGAGTGAGAGAGACGGTGGTAGTCCTACAAATAAATATACTCATCATACCCTCCACCTAAGTCTTCTCCAAAATCAACATTCCCTATTCATAGCATCAAAGGTTTTCAAAGTTGTAAGGGGACTCCATGAAAAATAAGTCCCTCTACAACATAATCAGTAGTTATCCAATCTTACCTGAAGACATTGAATAAAGAGCTTGACCTCCTAAAGTGTCTGTCTCATTCCATTTTTTTTTAAACCCATAATTATCTTCTGTGTATTGATTCTAAGGCAGAAGAACAGTAAGGGCTAGGCAATGGTAGTTAAGTGACTTGACCAGGGTTATACAGCTAGGAAGTGTCTGAGGCCACATTTCAATCCTGGACTTCCCATCTTCCAACCTGGCTCTCAATCCACTGAGCCACCTAGCTGCCCCTTCCATTAAAAAAAATTCTGATAAGTAGCAAGTTTTCCCTTATATCAAGCCCGAATTTGCCTTTTGGCATGTCACTCCTAGTGCTACCTATTGGCCAAACTAGGCGATTCTAATTTCTCTTCCAGTTACAACTCTTTAAATAACTGAAGAAGGCTATTATGTCAACTTGGGAAAGGCACAATTAGAAGTCTGCTTAAGAAAGACCTGGGGGTTTTAATGTACTGCAAATTCAATGAGCTAGCAACAGAATGTGGCAGCCAAAATGGCTAATGTGACTTTGGGCTGCAAGAACTCCCAGGAAGAAAGGCAAAATCTATCCTAGTCAGACCATGTAGAAAGTATTATGATGAATACTGAGCACTACATTTTAAGGACATTGATAAGCTGAATGATATCTAGACAAGGGCAAACAATATGATGAAATCATGTATCTATAACTGGAAGAGACTTCTGAGGCCATCTAGTCCAACTCCCGTATTTTACAGATGAAGAAACAGAGGCCCAGAAAGATTACATGCCTTGCCCAAAGACATACAAATTATAAACTCCAGAGGCAGGATTTGAAACCGGGTCCTCCAAATTTAGAATCAGTGTTCTTTCTCTATTATACCACACTTGGGGGACATGGCAGAGGCCTTAAGCACATGCCATATGAGAACTAGTAAAATGAACTGGGAGGATTTAACCTGGAGAAGACTCAGCAGAGAGGCAATATAACAGCTTTCAGGTTTGTTCTGGCTGGTGCAAAAGAACCAGGAATAACAGGTAGAAACTGTAGAAAAAATTGACTTTACAACTATGAGAATTTACATTTACCCTATTAAATTTCATTTGATTTGGTCCAATATTCTGACTTGTTATGCTCTTTTTGAATAAAGAATCTGTCACTCAATGCATTGGTTATCCTTCCCAATTTTACATTATCTGCAAACTTGATAATTATTATAATTATGATATTGATTATATTATCTATACAATTTATCCAAGCCCCTAATGAAGATGTTAAGTAAAATAGGGCAAAGCACAGATCCCTGGGGAACTCCACTAAAGGCTTTCTTCCAAGATAGTATCAAATTGTCAACTGACTATTCTTTGGATAAGAGTAGTCAACCACATGCAAATCCATCTTATTCCACTAGTATCTGGCTCAGATGTTTCCATCTTTCTATACAGACTGAAAAGAGGCTTTTAGTTTAGCCAAACATAAGGCATTCTTCTGATCTACTGGTTTAATAATCCTGTAAAAGGAACAAATAAGGTTAGTCTGGCATGACCTGTCCTTGATGAAGATATATGTGATCACTATTACTTCTTCTAGATGCCTACAAATCATCCCTTCCCTTTATGATACATTTTTGTGTCTTTATGATATTTCAAAGAGGACTCAGTATCATCTGTCAGTTTTTCTGGAACCTGAGGATATAGTTTATTTGGGTCAGGGGAATGGAATTCATTAAGGACAACTAAGTATTCTCTTATTGGCTCCTTACTTATCTTAGGTATAATTCTCTAATAGCCATATTTGCTCTGTCATGGTGAGTTGAAGGATCATTAAGTAAAATAAGAAAAGAGTAGCTCTGTCTACACTCTCTTCAGTCATCCTCACCATCCTCAACCCATTTACACCAAACAGAGGTCCTGCTCCTTTCTTTTATCCCACAAAGGTGGTCATTTCCCACTCAGTTTTATTCTCCATTACCTGTCAATCAATCAACAGGCACTGAGGATACACAGACAAAAATCAAACAGTGCTTGCCTTTAAGGTACTTCTATTCTATTGGGAAAGATAGCATGCATACAAAGAACTACAGGGCAGAAAGAGCTTAGCCTTAAGGCAGAAAGACCTGGGTTCATACCTTATGCCTCAGATATATAGTGGCTATGTGGACCTGGGCAAGTTATTTAACTGGGCAAACTTTTTAAGAGGGGGCCAAAGGAAAGGAAATGCTCATCTATCGGTCTGTTTCTAAGGCAACTCTTTCGAAGTTTCATTGTACTGTATCCTACTCATTGTATTCGTCAGATTAGGAATAATGTCGATGTCAATAGAACAATTCAGAGGGCCGAATCTGGCCATTGGGCTGTAGTTTGCCCATCACTGTCCTAGTCAATTCTCTAAGAAGAAAGGCACTGACCAATTTTGATCATGTGAGTTTCTCACCTTGAGCTCCTTATGCTAATAAAATCACAGGGCCAATTTAAAAAATAGAGGGCAAAGGGAGTTATTAATAACTGAGGACATCAAGAAGTAGAAAGGAGAAGGGATTATATTCCAAGTTGGAGGATAGTCTGCACAAAGGTATAAAGATGAAACATAAACTATTAAATGTAAAGAAAAGGAAAGGGAGGAGAAGGAAATAAGCATTTATTAAGTGTGTACTGTGCGTTAGGCATTGTGCAAACTAAGTATTTTGTGAATATTATTTCCTTTGATCCTCACAATAACACTGAAAGGGAGATACTATTATTTCCCTAATTTTATAGTTGAGGAAACTGAGGCAAACAGGTTAAATGACTTTCCCAGAGTCAAACTGCTAGTTAAGTGTCTAGAGTCCAATTTGAAGTCAAATATTCCTGACTCCAGACTACCACTGTAAATACTGAAAATGTTTGTTGGTCTGGCTTGAGAAAAAGCAAAAAAGATGGTTTGGCTTGACCTGAGAATGAGTAAGAATATATATATAAGAAACTTTAGAAAGATAGGTTAGAACCAGATTGCAAAGGGCTTTAATTGTCAAACTGAGGAATTTGTATTTGATTCCACATGTAAAGGAAGCTCTCTGAGCAGGTGAGTACTTCTATTTTCTCTATACTGTCTTTTAAAATCTTAAATTGGCCAGCAAATTGGAGGGAGGGGCTGGAGAGGGAGGAGGAGAGAGAGAGGAGAGAAAGAAGGGGAGAGAAGGGAGAGAGAGAGAGAGAGAGAGAGAGAGAGAGAGAGAGAGAGAGAGAGAAACGAACCTTAAAGGTATCTGGATAATTGAAATTTCCCATTACTAATATATCTCTATTCTGTACTTATGATCTATTTCTTGAACATCTCTTTACTATTTTTTGACCAGGTAGGTTGTAGTATATACTGATACAATTATCATTTTTATTTCTACGCCAATATTTACCAAAATGATTTCTACCCTGCCTTCTCCTTCTGCTTTATTTCCTCATGAAAGCTTATTTTCTAAATAGACTTCTCTTTTATCTTCTTTTATTTATACCGTTTCATTGAAAGAAGGTATACCTTTCCTTATATATACTGTAATCATAAATCTTATCCTACTAAATCTTATTATCTATGAAGTCAAATACTTCGTGTAAGAGCTGTCTAGTTAATTTTGTTTGTTAGCCATACTTAGCATATTTGTCTATTTGAAACCACCAGTTTTATTACTGGCTCTTTCTTAGGATTTATTTCCTTTGATTTTCTGGGTATGTGTCTACTGTTATCCTTTCCTGCATTACACTTTAGGTACTCTCTATAATATCTAGCCCAGAAGTTCTACATTTTTTCCCTCTTCTTTCCTTCCTTTTCCGATTAAAATCCCTTTGATTTGATTTGTAAATATGTTCTCACCATCATCTCCACTCACTAATTGGGAGCTCACTGTTCACTGATTTTAAGCTGGGGTCTAGATATCCAACTATTCTACTCAGACATCATTTTAAACACAACTCACTTCCCTAATCTGCTTTTCTTTTATGGGCCCTTTACTTTTTTTCAGCAAAGAGAACTTCTTGGTGATACTAAGGCTTTTACTTCTTGCCTTCAATACAATCTTTGCCAGTTCTTTTGGGTGACATCAACTGTGCCCATATGAGTCTCTATGAACGAGTAGTAGTTATTTGTTTGACAAGAACTAGGAAATTCTTTCACATATTGGATATCTATCTCAAGAGGAGAGGAGACACCTTGACACTATTATAATCATGTTGACAAATGGTGAGGCTCCACTGTTTCCTCTTCGTCTGTGCCTTCTTGAATGACTTCACTCTTCAAAACACTGTGGACCAGAGTTATTGATCTTTGAAGTACAAGCAGTTATTTCCTCCTTGGATTATCCAGCACTATCTTTTTCAGATAGTCTCAAATTTAATTCTTAATTCCAAGAGTCCAGAATTCCTTTCACTCCTTTATATGACTTTCTTTTACCCTGCAACTTACTGATGAAGGCCAGGACACATTTTTGCTTGTTCAGGTCTTCTTGCCTTTGAACCTATCATTGCATGTATGGTAAAATTCTGGGCTTACTCTCCCACCTCACATGTGAACTAACAAGTTGGGTCCCCAGACTACGGCTACTATGTCCCCTTGCTCAGGGTGCTAGGGAGTCCCTAGAGGAGACAGGAGATTTTATTTTTCAGTATTGTTGGCTCAAATCCCTATTCTGATATGCTTCTCACTGAGATTATCAGTTAAAAATTAATTCAGTAAGCCAAATTTAAGTAGCACTTTAGAGAGGGGTATTTATAAGGCACAGTAAGGAAAGAATGAAACAAGCATTTATTAAGCAGCTGTGTGCCAGACACACTTCATAAATATTATCTCATTTGGTTCTTACAACAACCCTGGAGGGAGGTACTAGTAAGTAGTAATCTGAAGTCACATTCAAACTCAGGTCTTCCTGACATAAGGCCTCCATCCACTGTGCCACTTAGTTTGTACAAAGCAGTACCCCCTTGGCAAATCTGTGACTGTGCTCTCTCACAAAAATATATAGTGAGTCCAAGGGATAGTGAGCTTATGCTTAGAGACTATGTATGGCAAATAGGTAACGAATCTCCTGGTTGCTGGAAATCCTTTTTGTCTTAGGGATATGCTTAGAAAGTTCCCTTTAGACATGATATCTATTAGCAAATAAATCTAAATCCACTAGTTGTTTCACAATGCAGATACTGTGGTCAGCTGATTCCAGGGTACCATCAGGAAGATGGAAAACCCCACATTCTCCCAATCCTTGGAAAATTATGAGGTCACTTCTGGCCAAGGAAAGGGAGGAAGCAGGAGACCTAGACTGAGTTCAAAGCTATAGCCTCTCTTTTCCCTATCCCTTCCTCATTCCACTAAGCAGTTTCTCCTCAGGGGCTTTACTGAAATGCTACATCCAATCAAATCTCAGAAATGACCTAGGTTCTCAACTAGGTTGTTGTTTTATAGATAGTTTCTATGACCTGACCAAATTTCCTAAATCTGAACGTAATTCCTATGCAACATCACTTCATTTCTAAGGACTTTTCCCACTTGGTCTAAAACCTATGACTTGATTAATTGATTGAAACCAAAGCCTATGCCTGAGACTGATTGAGACTTGTTCTTACATCATTAAGGTATCTGGCCATCTTATCAAATGCTTTAAACAGAGTGAGATGATTTGATTGACTTTTTATATCATCTTTCCAATATCCTTACCTCTTCCCTTATAACGAGGAAGAAAAAAGCAATTCAGCAAAACTAACAAATATATATATATACACAAAAATCTGATATTATATACTGTGCTCCAATTCTTTGCTACCAAAAAAAGTGCTCTTATATATTGCATTCTTTTTGGTCCTCTTTCCAACTTAGTTGCTCTGGGTGGTGTTTGCTCTGGCTTGTCAACATCTTTCCCAAAACATGGCACCAGGCAGATATTACATCTCCATCAATAAAGTCCAAAATGGCCCTAGGTTTTTTGGCTGCCATGCTATGTTACTGACTCATATTTAATCTCAAGTTCTCTAAAATCCTCAAATCTTTTTCTGAATGAATTTTCATGCATATCTTTTGTTTTTACATTGCCGGAATTACTTGTGTCCCTTCTCCTATATTCTTCCAGAGAGTTATTCCATTAAAAAAAAAAGATTTTTTTCAAAAACATGAAGAAAAATTTGCAAAATTCATCACTATATTGAAAAAAATATGCAATGTTCCACATCTGTGGACCCTGCTACTTCTGCAAAGAAGAAGGGAAAGGAATTTCCTCAGGCTTAATACAGTGCTTGGCATAGTAGGTGCTTAATAAATGTTTATCCATTATTATTGACTTTGAGAACAAATTTATCCTTTGTAATTTGGCAATATTAGTTTATTATTGTTGTGTACTATTTTTACATTGTAACATTATGTATAATATTTTCTTCTGATTCCTTCACTTTCCCTCAGTTCATGTCTTTCCCTGATTCTTTGTCTTCTTTGTAATATTTGTCATTTATGATAATATAATATTCAATTACATTCATATACCATAGTTGTTTAGCTATTCTCCAACTGATGAATCTACTTTCTTTACAATTCTTTGCTACTGCAAAAAGTTTGCTATAATATAATTTGGTATATTTCTTTTTTATCAATGATCTCTGAATCCAGAAGAAAACATATGATTTATCACTTGTTTATATGGGTATATGATTTGGGATTTTGGTTTTAAAGGATTACTCTTTTACAAAAACAATAATACGGAAATGGGTTTGAGGGATAAAATATATATATATGCATGCATAACCCAGTGGAATTGCTTGTCAACTCTGGAAGAGGGGAGGGATGAGAGGAGGGAGAAATCATGAATCATGTAAAAATTTTAATTAAAAAAATAATGAATCCTTTCTGCTCATAGCCTTCTGTCCTTCCACTTCTCCTTGTGCTTTACTCCCTGTGCTTTACTTCTAACTTCCAGTCATTCTACTACTCCCTGTTTTTCGAGGCCATCACCCTGATCTGGCATTATTTTCTTTCCTTTAAGGTATCTTGTTATTCAACTTCACACTGTTCTCTTTACCCTTGCCTCCTGATCCTATTACCACTCATTCTTTTCTAAAACTCAACCTTGGATTATGCCCACCATCCACTTTCTTTTTCCTTGCTCCAATAATGATGGAAAAAATCTTATAACTAAGTATGTTGACTGGTTCCCCTTTAAATTTATTATACACTTTCAACTAAGCCTTCACTACTTCATAATAATTCTTTTGCCATTCCTTGCCTGATTCTCTCTCTCTCCACAGCTGATGTTCCAAACTTTTTCACAAACCATGGACGCTACCACCTTCTCCCTCTTAGAAGAAGACTTTACCTCAAACTTCACTGAAAAAACTGAGGCCACCTATCTGGAGTTCCCCAATTCCACACTTGAATCACCTCAATACAGCCCCCAACACCTGTTGCTTCTACTTTCTTCCTGCCCACTCAGTTCCCAATCCTTTGAAGTCTTGCTTTCATCCCTACCAATGGACTGAAACTTCATTCTTTATTGCCAAATCCAAAAGTCATTTCTCAGCCCTCATCCTTTTTGACCTCTTTGCAGTGTATGGCTCTATTGACTATCCCCTCCTTCTGAATATTCTCTCCTCTCTCTCAATCAACTATAATTTGGCCTTACCTTGTATTTCCAGCCTTTCCTCACTCTCCTGAACTCTTCAATCCAACCAAGCTAGATTTCTATGTTCCTCACAGATACATCACCTGTATCTGTGTCTTGGCATAAGTTTTCCCTGGAAGGCACTTCCTCCATACTTCTGCCTCAGTTTCTCTCTTTCTTTAAGATAGCTCAAGCAGCATCCTTTTGCATGAAGCCATTCCTGATTCTTTCAACTGCTAGTGACCTCCCTTTGAAACTACCTTGTTTCATTACTCTGTATATATTTGTATTTATTCATTTTATATTTCTGCTATCTATTCCCTTATGTACTTGTCTCCCCCATTAGGATGTAAGCTCCTTATGGGCAGAGATTGTTTTGTTTTTTTGTACTTGTATCCTCAGTACCTATTAGTACAGTGCTGGGTAAATAGTAGGTGCCTAATAAATGCTTGTTGATTAATTTTTGTGCTACTTTTTTGTTACAGTTCTTTCCTCATCTTTTGGACCAATTCTTCTATATTTCCTTTGCAAGATTATTACCTATGTCCTTCTTTCTTTGTGTGGGTATACTCCAGAACTGTCATCTCTGGGATCTTTTCCTCACATTCTTTCTTTTGGTGAGATTTCACAAATTCTCATTAAGTTCATCTATCTTCCCTAGAGGTAGCTAGGTGGAGCAACAGATATAGGGGCTAGGAAGTTATGAATTCAAATTTGGCATCAGACACTAGCTGTGTAACCTTGGGCAAGTCATTTAATTTTGGTCTGCCTCACCTTCCTTATCGGTAAAGTAAGGAAAACGACAGTCTCTACCTCCTAGAGTTTTTGTGAGGATAAAATAAGATTCATAAAATCCTTATTATAGTGTCTTGATACACAGTAAGTACTTAATGTTTCCTTCCCTCCTACGTAGATGATTCCCAAATCTACACATCTAACCCTAGTCTCTCTTCTGAGCTCTAGTTCTGCATTTTAATTTACCTGCTTGATGTCTTCATTTGAGTATCCCATTAGGATCTCAAACTCAACATGCCCCAAACATAGCTCATTACCTTTTCTCCACTCCCTTTCCTAACTTTCCTATTCTAGAGAGGGAACCACAATTCTTCTAAGTCACTGTGTTCACAATCTGGAAGGTATCTTTGACCTAACCTCTAAATCCAAACAATTACTTAAATCTGGTGGATCCTGTGTCTCTTGAATCCCATTCCTCTCAAGACCATTCACTGATTTTTCATCTGAACAATAGAAAGAGCCTCCTAATTAGTCTCCAGGAATCTAGTCTTTCCCCTCTCTACAATCCATCCTCCATACAACTGCTAATTTTATATTCCTAAATCACAGGTCTGACTGTGTGACTTCTCCACTCAAGAAACTCCAGATTCTCCCTTTGCCTCTAAGATGAAATACTGACTCTTTTCTTTGGCATTTAAAGTCCTTCACAATCTGGAGCTGCCTATCTTTCCAGTCTTATTATACATCACTCTCCCTTCATTCAGTCTCTTTCAACCAAAATGGCCTACTTGTGGTTCCCTGTATATAACCTTTGCAGAGGTTATCTCTCTGTCAGGAACACTCTTCCCCCTTGCTTCCTGTTCTGGGAACGCCAAGCTTCTTTCAAGGCTCAACAAAAGTGCCACTTCCTTTCAAGGGACTGTTTCTCCAATTGTTAGTGCTCCATTGATATCCTCAAAAATTACTTGGTATTTACATTGCATTTGATCTGTATGTACTTGTCTATGAACATACTGTAGTGTCTCTGGAGCTTCAATCTACAAAAAAAATTTATTAGGAGCCTACTATGTGACAGGCACCGTATTAGGCACTGGTGATACAAACATGCAGAATGGGACATATATAATGTATACACACATAACTATAATGTGAATAAAATAAATACATAGAAAATTAAATACAGTGGTTTGGGAAGAAAAGCACTAGCAACTGGGGGAGTAAATAATGGCTTTGGGGAACAGCAAGTACTAAGACTTGGAAATGGGAAGTATTGAGTCCTGTGTGAGGAATAATGGCTAATTTGGCTGGATTGTAAAATGCAGGAGGGGTGGCAGTGATGCTCAACGAGGCTAGAAAGATAGGTTGGGGCAGACTGTGGAGGGCTTCAAAAGCTAAATAGAGGAATTTCAGTTTTATCCTAGAATCAACAGAAGTCATGGGAATTGACTGAGTTGAGGATTCATATGGTTATGTTATATTATACACTTAAGGATAATTACTTTGATAAGTGTGTAGGACAGACTACAATTCTGAGATTAGGCTAGGAGAAAAATTAAGAGGCTGTTGCAACCATGTAGGTGAAGGTAGAGTAAGTGGATGAAAAGGTCTACTACGAGAGATGTTATGAAGGTAGAAACATTAAGTATTTGGCAACAGACTGAACTTACAGAGTTAAGGGAGAGGAATCAAGGAAAAATGCTGCGTCACAAACCTGGGAGACTAGAAAAATAGTGGTGCCTTCAATAGAAATAAGGGGAATTTGGGAGAAGGAAGGATTTGAGGGGAAAGATAATCAGAGTTTAGTTTTGAACATGTTGAGTTTGAGATGTCTTAGGACCATCCAGTTTGAAACTCTCCAATACATTATTAGTGATTAAGGGATAAAGTTCTTGAGAATCACTGCAGCTGCATATACAGATCTGCTGGTCATCTGCATAGAGATGTTAACAGTCACATAACTGGTCTCCCTGTCTTGTCTCATCATGGGAGCTGATTAAGTGACTGAGAGAGAAAGGTTCTAGAGAGAACCTTTAGTTCTTTAACTATATCCATAGTTAGTGTGTGCCTCATGGATGATAAGCCAGCAAAGGAAGAAAACCAGGAGTCACAAAAACCTAGAGAGGAAGGGGTATCCCATAGGAGTGGGTGGTCAGCAGTGTCGAATATGGCAGAAAGGTCAAGAAGGACAAGGACTGAGAAAAGACTGTCTGATTCGGTTACGTAAGGTTGGGTGCCAGACAGAACTGGATTGGAGGGCAAGGGTGGGGGGAAGGAGAGGAGAGGAAGCAGAAGCAGCAAATGCAGACAGCTTTTTCAAGGAGTTTGACTGAGAATGGGAGGAGAGATAAAGGAAGAGAACTTCTGATAAGAGGATGTCTCACTTTGGTATCTGTACTTCCAGTCCCAAGCACAGGGCACGATTCTCAGTAAATACTTGTTATGGTTGCAACTGTACCCCGGGCCTATTGGTCCCTAGATTGTCAGGGCAAGGGGAAGACATCTCCTCTGGACTTATTTTCTTCTATTTTATTTCTAACTTATCTCTTTCCTTCTCATTCTTTACCTGCTAATTCTGACTTCCAAATAGAGCATATTCAGACCATCAGAATACCACTTTGGAGAAACTGTCAAGATAAGTCCTCAAAGAGCTGGCCTTTATACAAGAGTCCTGGTCCTGATGGATATCTCTGAATTCATTCATCTATTACTGGGAATTCTAAGTTTGGGTGGTATGATGAAACGGTCCATTCTCTTGGAATTATCAGAGGCAAAGATATGTGGGTGAAGAGAACCCTGAGGTCAGGTAAGATTTGATAAGGGGGACTGGCTTTGAGTGTCCCTATAACCCCAAGAAAGCCTAATGCAAGCATGGGGTAGAAGAAATCCATTCTGTCACTATTTCCAGTTCTACTTGGCACAAACCTTGTTTAACTGTATATGCTGTCTAGAATCCTGTAAGGGAAACGAGACTGTTCACTACCAAAAAGGGCCTAAGGTTTTGCTATGAAAACCATTTGATCTGTAAAATTCAGAAATGAGTGCTGCCAAACACCTAGTTGAGGACAACTAGATGATCTTTAAAATGTCCCTTACAACTCTAAGTTTTTATGATTCTAGGCATGTGACCAAAGATCAGGAGGAGGACAGGGTTAGGATGGGGAGAAGGTTACCATTGACTAAGAAGTCGGACAACAAACATAAAACCACCTCTTCCCTTCTGGATTCCCCCTTACCTGGCAAGAAGAGTAACTCCCTCTTCATGGCCTTCAGATGTCTTCATCAGCTCCCAGCCACCTTCCAGACCCATACATGTGATGACTTCCCCACTTCCTCCACGGGACAGCATGGCCTGCAGTGTCTCCACAGCACAACTAAATAGAAACATGATTTGTCTACTCATCCTGTCCCAAGGACAGCCTTTTCTCTCCCCTGTGGGGTTTTAGAAGAACCTTTCTTTCCATTCCTTTCCTCTGGTTACCAAAGCCTACCAACAGGATGGAACCTAAGGCCCAAATGAGTTACTGGAGGGATGTACCTGGAGGTACCCAGAGGCTTCTATTTGTACCAAAAGCCACCCTGACAAAGGGTTTGTTGAGGCAATTAGCACACCTGTGGCTGGAAGAAGTCATCCTCTACCAGTACAGAGTCCACACATCAGGTGGAACATTACACTGTCGGACTCAAATAAATAGGATTTATGGATTAATCTTCTTTCATTGATTAGGG
This sequence comes from Gracilinanus agilis, assembly GCF_016433145.1. NCBI lineage: Eukaryota > Metazoa > Chordata > Mammalia > Didelphimorphia > Didelphidae > Gracilinanus > Gracilinanus agilis. The sequence continues at coordinate 704,664,320 of NC_058130.1, forward strand.
AGAAAATATATCTAAAGTTATATGTACTTGTCTCTACACCTGCAAGTTCATAGAATATTGGGCTTGTTACTGATATTTGGCTACCACCCCAAGATTAGGAAATGCCTGCTCTAACACATGACCTTATAGAGACATATCGATGAACATGTAAATTGGTCCACATTCACACTTCTGCACATACCTTTATATGGTCCACCATGCAAGAGCACATTGGTGTTCTTCAAACCATTGTAGCCCAGTGTGTGAAATCTCCCCCCCGCCCTTTCCCTCAGGCACGTCCAGAATTTAAACTACTGAGTGACAGAAAATTAATTGGAAAGGATCCATCACATGAATGGCAAAGTAAGTTTCTATGTATCTAGCCCAGTGATGGGCAAACTATGGCCCGAGGGCCAGATTCAGCCCCTGAAATGTCTATCTGGGACATTATTCCTAATCTGACAAATACAATGATTAGGATACAATACAATGAAACTTTGAAAGAGTTGCCTTGGAAACAGACTGAGAGACGAGCATTTCCTTTCCTTTGGCCCCCTCTTTAAAAAGTTTGCCCATCACTGATCTAGCCCAATTTTGCCAGTCTTTCAAAAGAGAGGGGTGTGTGTGTGTGTGTCTGTTTCTCTGTCTGTCTGTCTCTCAGGGGAAGGGAGGTGTTTGGGGGTGGATAAACAACCATTTCAAGATCTCATACCTAGAATAAATAATATTGACAATAGGCATTTATATAGTATTTTATAGTTTGTAAGGGGCAGCTAGGTGGTACAGTGGATAGAGCACTGGGCCTGAAGTCAAGAAAACCTGAATTCAAATCTGGCCTCAGATACTAGTTGTGTGACCCTAGGCAAGTCACTTAACCCCCTTTGCCTCAGTTTCCTCATCTGTAAAATGAACTAGAGAAGGAAATTACAAACTCAGTACCTTTGCCAAGGAAACTCCAAATGGGATCACAAAGAGCTGGGACATAACTGAAATGCCTGAACAACAACATAGTTTACAAAGCATTTTATACATCTTATTCTCTTTGATCCTCACTATATTACATGAGAGGTACTACAGGTATTATTATCCTCATCTTATAAATGAGGTAACTAAGGCTTAGAGGGATTAGTGACTTACCCATGGTCATCTAGCAAGGAGGTGTCAGAAGAGAGACTCAATTCTGATCTCTCTTAACTCCAAACCCAACACATTCCCCGCTATATCACATGACCCCACTCTCTCAAGGGTCACCTAGTCCAAACTGTACTCAAACAGAAATCCCCGATCCAATGTTTCTGAGAGATGGTTATCCAGTCTCTGCTTAAAGTCACAGGGAACTCCCTACTCCTGAAGCAGACCATTTCACTTTAGGACAACTAAAATTGTTAGGAAGTTTTTCTCTTTGTCAACTGAAATTATCTGCCTCCTTTCAATTTCCAACTTCACAACTGTTTCTAAAGTTACTTCTTTGTCACTTCATCTGAAGAAATAGACTTTTAGGAGGAAAAAGGATACATATTAATACAAAGCTAAATAAAAAAGAAGAAATCTATCAAGTTTAGAGAGAAGATATTCGAAATCAATTTATACCCTAGCCACAATTTAGCCCAGGAAAGCATGTATACACAAAACCCTGTTACATGACTTGTGCATAAGGTAAGAGGAAAAGCTAGAACCATATGAATTTCCAGTGTCAATTCTCTGATACCTGCAGGAATGAGTAATTCTCTAGTTTTACATCAAGAAGGGTAATGAAAATAGGGTTCTAAATTAAGGGAGAAGCAAGTTGGGGAAGAGATGTTTCATGAAGACAAGTAGGAAGGTGAAGCTGAAAACGGGAAGCCCTGAGCAGACAAGGATCAATCTAAGTCACACATAGGTCTGAAGGAGGCAGAGGATTCTGGTGCAAAGACCTTATGTTCCACCCTGGAAACTGAAGCCCACAGAAGCTAACCACACAACAAGTACTAAGGGAAGAGAGAGAAAGAGAGAAGGAAAAGGAAGGAGGGAAAGGAGAAAGAGAGAGCAGAGTCCTTGGAGAGTAATATAATTGTGGGGCCTCACTCCTCTGTAGGTTCTACTGAGGCCCTAGAACAGCTGGAAATGATAATCCAGGGCTATGCTCATAAAGGATTGGGACTAAGCAGGGATCTAGTTCTAGAAAATCAATGAGAAATTGGCAGACTAAGACGTCAAGTGACGAAAAGAGAGAGAATCTAAAATGAGTAAGGAATGATGACCCAGAAAAGTTAACAAATGTTAGATTGGAATTCTTGTTAAAAAAAAAAAAAGTGGGGGCAGCTGGGTAGCCTGAGCTTTGAGATTCTGGCCTGGATTGAGAGTCAGGCCTGGAGAAGGGAGGTCCTAGGTTCAAACCTGGCCTCAGACACTTCCCAGCTGTATGATCCTGGGCAAGTCACTTGACCCCCAATGCCTACCCTTACCACTCTTCTGCCTTGGAGCCAATACACAGTATTGGCTCCAAGACAGAAGGTAAGGGTTTAAAAAAAAAAAAAAAAAAGCTTCAGTAACAGCTGTGTGCTCATTGCTGTCAATGCCAACTAGCTATGCATTGAGAGAACTTTGTCAGCAGCAATGCCAGTGTGAGTGCTCAGTCCAGAAATGAAGCCTGGCTCATAGACTTATCAAGGCATGAGAGGGAGGTACTAGTCAACCATAATGTATCGGAGAGAAGGACTAGTGGTAATGTGGCCACTACCAACGTCTATAATCCTGTGAGTTGGGTTGGGGGCATGTTAAAGAAAAAGGAAAACCTTAGGTAAGGTGGTTTGGAGGTCAAGTTGCTAAAATTGATTACCCTAAGTCTGAAATATATTTTTTAAAAACACCATTTCCTCCCCCTTCCCCAAAGGCTTTGAAGGAAAACTTAAGAACAGTATAAAGTTGTTTACTCAGTCTCTGGGACAGAACTAGAATTCAATCAAGCAATGATTGACAGTTGAACTTTAATGAGAAAGGCATTTTAGCATATGTCATTTTAATATTATATTAATTAAATTTTTGTCCTAAATAATATGTGATCAATTTGAAGTTAATTATCTTTGTTATTTTAATAAAGAACTACATCTCTTTATTTATAAAAGCATAATTACCTAGGTTATGTCCTAAACACTGGAGGTGGCTCAGGGCCCTTAAAAGCTACTGAGAGTCAAGAGAAATAGTGGAAAAGCTGGATAGCTTTGAAAGTAACATGCTGAATTATATACTAAAAAACCCTTATCTGCACATAAAGAGATGTAGTTTTATGTGCAACTTTTTCTTTCTGTTCTACTATACATATGGAAATGCTCACTTTATAGCTGATATTAAGCTTAGAATTTAAAACTAAATGAAACCAGTAAATGCCATGGCAGATTCTAGCATGCCAGCAATGCTTTAATCAGTTAGCCAATCAGTGTTTATTAGGTGCCTATTATGTGCCAAGTAGTGTGCTAAGTGCTGGGATACAAAGAAAGGCAAAACCTAGTCCCTTTTGTGGAGGAGCTTACTATCTAATAGGGAGATAACAGGCAACAAGTATGTATAAACAAGCTGTCTATAGGATAAAAAGGAAATAATCAGCAGAAGGAAGGCATGAGAATTAAGAAGAATTGGGAGAGGTTTCCTGAAGAATTCAGGATTTTAGTTGGGTCTTGAAGAAAACTAGAGAAGTCAGGAGCCATAGATGAGAAGGAAGGCATGAGGAATAGCTGGACTAAAGAGAAATCATACAAAAAAGAAACTGACTCTATTTTAAAGAAAAGAAAATATTTGGAAACTGTACTAGGCTCAGATTCTCTTTATAGTCAGCCCAAAGACTAGTAAAGAGTCTTTAGCTGGTCAATTTGGTCAAGACCAACATCAAATTAGAAAATTTGATTAAAGATAAGATGACATTAAGAAAAATTAACAACTTAAACCTAACCTGTTCAAACAATCAAAAATGGAAAAATGGAAAAAAGAAAGACATATACCTTGATTATCACATTTCCTATAAATATTGGACTGATGTAAAACAGTTGCCACAACAGGAAGCCAAAAGAACCTAGAAACTGTTAACAAGAAAACACCTAAAAGTTGCAAATGATCTTAAAGGACAGGAAAAAAAAAACACAGGCAATAGTAATACTCAACAAAGGCAAACAAGAAAATACCATTAACTTCAATCCATGTATACTATCTTTATAAACTCTTAACAAGAATGATCTATGTCAGTGATGGTAAACCTTTTAGAGACAAGAGTGACAGACACACACCACTCCCTGCCAGGCCAAGTGCCATGCCTACCTCACCCTCCCCTTACCTTACACGGGACAGGGAGAAAGCGCTCCCAATTGGCTGCTGGGTGGGTGAAGTGAGGAACAACTTCAGGAGAGGGGAAAGGAAGTAGCTCGAGCACTCTGCTCCCTCCAGCTCTGCTGCCTGTGAGCCACATACCTTATCCCTTGTGCACTCCCATTGGCTGCTGGCCAGAAGGGCAGGGGATGTGAAAAAATGTTATCAGGTACAGTGGAGAGGGGGAGGGGGACATCTCCACCCCAGAACCTCTCCTTTCTAGTAAGGGGGGTACACTGCAGTCATGTGCCCACAAAGAATGCTCTGTGTACCATCTCTGGTACCCATGCCATAGGTTCACCATCACTGATCTATGCAAATATCAAGGGTATCCTTGATGAAAATATGAGAAGAGAGCAAGGATGCTTTCACAAAGAGAACTCTTTGTAGTAGGTTATATCAAAAAGTCAATTGACTAAAGTGAGAGAGAATACAAAGACCCTGCTATTTTCTTACTGATTATAAAAAGGCTTAGTGCTTGGTCAGCTTCTCTTTTCGTTTTATACTATAATCATTTGATAATTTTATCAGCTCCCATTGGTACAATTATCTGTTTACAGATGATACCCAGATCTGTATATCCAAGCTTTGTCTTTCTCCTGAGCTATTATGCATTATCAACTGTTTTTTAGATATCTCTAAATGGATGTCCTGTAGACATATCATATGTCTAAATATACTGATGTCTATATGTACCTAAATATATATCAATACGTCTAAAACACAACTCATTATCTTTCCCACAAAACCCCCCTCTTTTTATGAACTTTCCTATTACTATTGAGTGCATCACTATTCCCCACTCACCCAGGCCTACAACCCTAATACTATATTATCCATTTCTAAATTTCTAAAAAAAGTATATGGACCAACTGCCTAACCTTGGTAAAGTGAAACAACATCTTAAAGGGTCTCCTCCAACAAGAAGTCTCTCATTAACCTATTAAGTTTATACAGGATTCCTTGTGTCTACTTTCACAAAATCTTTTGTATGTATCACTTTCTCTCAACTCACAAAGCCACAATCCTAGGTCTCTATGACTCAAGTTTCTCTCTACTCTTATCCATCCTCCAACTTAGCCACCAAGGTGATTTTCTAAAGCCTTTGTCTTACCATGTCAGCAGCTCCTAGTGATTTTCTTTTCTATGGCTTCCAGGATCAAATACATAGTCCTTTCTTTAGTATTTAAAACTCTTCATAACATGGCTCCTTCCTACCTTTTAACTCTCCTTCATACTTTATAATCCTCCAGACTATAATCCTGTGACACTGGCTTACTTGCTGCTCCTGACACATAACATTCAATCATCTGTTTCTGGGCCTTTTCTTTGGCTCACAGGTCTAGAATACTCAGACCACTCTCTCCTCTGCTTATTAGTTTCTCTGGATTCCTTCAAGATTCTGTTCAAATTGCACCTTCTTTTTTTAAAACCCTTACCTTCCGTTCTAGAGTCAATACTGCATATTGGCTCCAAGGCAGAAGAGTGGTAAGGGTAGGCAATGGGGGTCAAGTGACTTGCCCAGGGTCACACAGCTGGGAAGTGTCTGAGGCCAGATTTGAACCTAGGACCTCCCGTCTCTAGGCCTGGCTCTCAATCCACTGAGCTACCCAGCTGCCCCCTCAAATTGCACTTTCTGCAGGACTTTTCTGGATTTCTCAGTTGCTTGTGCCTTCCCCTCTCAGATTCCTTTCTGCCTACACGCTCTAAAGCTTGTCTGTAACTATTAATTTATATGTTGTTTCCTCTGCTAGAATGAGAACACCTCAAGGACAGGGATTGCTTTTGCTTTTCTTTGGATTCCTAGTGCTTAACACAGTGCCTGGCATATATTAAGTGCTTAATAAATGATTGTTGACAAAACAAGGTTCCAAAGTAACTCCAAAGGACTCATGATAAAAAATGCTATCCACAGCCAAAGAAAGAACTGTTGGAGTTTGATTGCAGATCAAAGCATGCCATCTTCCACTTTATTTCCTTATGAGTTTTTCTTTTCTTTTTCTTTTTTTTGGATATGTAATATGTGCCTTCTATAAGGGCGAGAGGAATATGGAACTATGTATTACATAAAAGTGCTGATATAATCTATATCAGACTATTTACCACCTCAGGGAGGGAAAGGAGGGAGGAGAGGGGGAGAGAATCTGAATCACACAGAATGTCAGAAAACAACTGTCAAAAATTATTTTTATATGTAATGAAAAAATGTTGAAAAAAAAGTATATGGACCAACTGCATAATCTTGGTAAAGTGAAACAACATCTTAAAGGGTCTCCTCCAACAAGAAGTCTCTCATAAACCTATTAAGTTTATACAGGATTCCTTGACAAATGAAAGTAGAATTAACTATTTAATGATTATCTGGTTATTGATAACAGGTGAAGCATAAAACTGGAAAATGTGTGCTTGCCCCAGGTAACTGCCCATGGCCTAAAGGAGAGGGAAGCTCTACAGATGGTGAGATTATTGATCCTTCTGTCTACATAGGAAAGTTTTTCATTGATCCTTTGATCTGCCATCACTATTATTTCTATGTGCCTGGCACATAGTATGGGAGTGTCAATAGATGCTTGTTGCTTTACCTAGTCAAAATCGCCAGGATTACAGATCTATTCAATTATTTCAGTATATGCAAATTCCATCTCTTTTTTCTATGCAAGGGGAAAGTTCTAGCTAGTTGGTTAATGGTTGTAAACAGGTACAATAGTTTACTTGCCCATACGAAAGTCATAGTATCCAAGAGGAAATAAAAAGTCAGTGAAAAGAGTCTTAAAAGTCAAACCCTCAAAGCAATGAACATATTTCTTAAAACAATAAACAGGAAGCCTTAAATTCAGACTAGGTGATCCAGAGTCCCCCAGGCCATAGTATCCTAGCCTCCCAATCCAGGTCTCTTTCTAGAAAAAGATTTCCTAATCTTCCACAAAGGAATCTAATAATTTAGCCCTTGAAGAAGACCTGGCAGAGGCCCTACAAAAGAAAGAAGGAGGTGGGCATAATACACAGAGAAGAAACATAAGAGCTTAGATCTTTCTTTCTAAAAGGCTTATTTATAGCTCTTTTATAGGAATATATATAGTTTATAAATATATAGCTTATAAGAGCTTATGCAGCTCTTATAAGAGGAATAGCTCTTACTTAAGACACAAAAGGACAAGGTTTGAGCTATGTACTCTAAAGGGACAGTGGAAAGGTTCAACACACCAGATGTGAAGTCCTAGTGAAATCTCTATGGTAAAATCTGGTGGGTATTTATTATCTTGAAATCAATAATGACAGCATATCTTCAAAGAGTAGAGAAGTAGCACATCATAGGGAGGACTGTGAATGAAGAGTAGAAGGAGCCCCTGAAACCACAATTGAGAAAGTTCAAAGCCCCAGGGCTGGCTGAGTGGCAAAAATAGGATGAAGACTTTCTTGAGAGTTCCCAACAGCAGAAATTTCTATTGACTTTTAAGGTAGATAAAACTCTTTCTTCATACCATACCATGAAGCTGGTGGTGAAAGTACTATCACTATCACTATTTTATAGATGAGGAAACCAAGGTTCAGAGATATTAACTTGCTCACTGTCAACTTGGAAGCATAATATAGTGGAAAGTATACCAGAATTGGGTCAAAAGATATGAGTTCAAGCCTTATCCCTGTTACTTACTAATCATCTATCTCTGGCTAAGTCATTATATCCCCATGGATATAATGGAACTCAGTTTTCCCATTTGTAAAATTAAGGGGTTGGCCTGGATCATCCTTAAGGTCTCTTCCATCCATAATATATATCCAGTGAAGTATGGGAGCTGGAACCTGAACCTAAGTTAAGTTCCCCTTCTACTATTCCACACTCCTTCTGAGAGAATACTAGTGCTTGAATTTATAAGATGCTCTCCTTACCATAACAAGGTGATGCATGCTGTGAAAGTATTATCCCCTTACCTCACTCCCAACTGAGCTTCATAATGGTAAAGTGAGCTACCTAAGGTTGAAGAGCTTTGAAGAGGCAGAAGCAGGTCTGAATTTCCACCTTTTGACTCCAAACCCAGGGCTTTGTCTACTATATCTAAAACTTCTTTATTTTTCTGTAGCACCAAATTCTGCTCATGTATTTCTTTATATTTCATGTCTCTGTATTTTCTGGGTTCTTCTACCTCTCTGGATATTCCTTCCTTCTTTTATTAGTTGATGTATTCAATATTTATGAAAACCTATTTTAAAATAAAATAGAAATACAATCTACTATAAAGAATCACAGTATCATGATGGTTCAGATAATTTCAAAGTTGGGGAAGGGCACTGAAAACAAGACATCATGGAGGAGTTTGCATTGTGAACTTGGCCATGAGAAATGAAGAGATATGGTAGAAAGCATCTTATAAATTTCAAGAACTAGTATTCTCTCAGATACAGTATGAAACAGATAGGGGTCGAAGGGAAGAAGGTGGAATTAAAGGAGGACAGTCCAAGCAAAAGAAACATATGCCATGAAAGATAGTAGGGAAGGAGGAAAATATGGGATGAATTCTAGGAAAACCAAGCAGTCTAGTATGTTTATAATATATGTGAAGGGAAGTAGTTTTAAGTAAGGCTAGAATGATAGGCTGGAAAGAAAAGGTTGTTCAGATTATGGACAGCCTTGGGTTCTAAACTAAGGAGTTTGGATTTTATCCATCAGACAATTCTGAGCATGAGTGCAAAGTGAGCAGAGCCTTACACAAAGAAGGCAGCATGTGAAGGATAAATAAGAGACAGAAAACTCATGACAAAAAAAGAGCCTAGACATGTTATTTTTTTAAAAATCATAAAAGAAAACTGGACCCCTTAAAACTTGAGTGCCAAGTAGAAATGCACTTAATCCATTACTCTCCTCCTGGAAGAAATTATAAAATGAAAATTCCCCGAACATCATAGTTAAAATGTAAAACTTGCACATCTAAGAAAAAACTACAAGCAGCCAAAAAGAAAGAATTCAGGGACCAAAGAGACACAGTCAGGAACACACATAATGACAAAGAAATGGAGAGCTTGGATATGATATTCCAAAAAACAAAGGATATGAACTTACAGCTAAGAATAACTTACCCAGCAAAACAATATAATGCAACAAAAGAAAACTAAGACCTTTTATGAAACAGGATTTTCCAAGCATTCCTGATGAAATAATCAGTTACATAAAAATTTTGAAGTACAAACACTGTAGTAAAGAGAAAAATTAAAAGATAAGCATTAATGAACAATAATAAAGAACTAAGGAAGGACAAACTATTTACATTTTAATATGAGATGATATGCATATGCTCCCCTCTGAACCCTATAATCATCATGGATTACTGAGGGAATTTAATTTGAAGGTCTGGGAATGGTTTTGTTATGTCCCAATGATCTTAAAAGAATGGAAAGGTAGGAAAGTAGAATTCACTAGAGAGGATAGGGAGGGGAAGGTTAGAGAAAACCAAGTTTACGAGTAGAAAACTTTACAAAAAAGGAGGAAGGGATAAGGGAAGCAGCTGCTACTTGAACCTCATTCTCATCTGAACTGGTCAAAGTCTGGAAGGGAAGGGAATACAGTACTTACTATATACCAGGCATTGTGCTAACAGCTTTATGAATATTATCTGATTTGATCCTCACAATAACCCTAGAAGATAGATGCTGTTATTATCCTCATTTTTCAGATGAAGAAGTTGAAGCAAACTGAGGTTAAGTGACTTGCCTAGGGTCACACAGACCCCCATGTCTGAACTCAGGCCTTCCTAACTCCAGACCCAGCATTCTATCTGCTGTGCTACCTAGTTGTCTCATAAAGGCAAAGACAGGAAGAACACATACGTACTTGCTTGGTACAGAAATACATTGCACTCAACAGAGAAATAGGAGGGGAAGGGAGAAAGAGGGAATTAGAGGGAGGGTAGATTAAGGAAAGAAGAAAACAAATTCTAACTAAATGTTAAAAAATATTATAGCTCTTTCTGAAGTGGTAAAGAATTGGGGAATGGCTAAACAAGTTATGGAATATAAAGGTGTTGGAATACCATCATCCTATAAGAAATGATGAAGGGGATGATATCAGAGAAACTTGGGAAGACCTATATGAACTGATGCAGAGTGAAGTAAGCAGAACCAGGAGAACAATTTACAAAGACAACAATATTGTAAAGTCAACTTAGTTACTCTGATCTGCATAGTGACTAAGGACACTAATGTTGAAACATGCTATCCACCTTCTCAAAGAGAGATGAAAATGCAAGGGAGAGAAGGCACAATTTTGTTGATTGGGGGGTGGGAATACTTAATTTGTTAAAAAGAAAAAGAAAAACTGAATTGGTGGTAGGGAAATCAGAAAGGAGGCTATTTCAAAAATAATCCAGGCAAGAAGTGAGAGTAGGCTGAGACTAGGGATAGCAGTAGGACTGAAGAGGAGGGGATATATTCTAAGGAAATCTCAAAGGTAGAATTTCCAGGATTTAAGGGACATAAGAGTAGACAGGGAACCAAAGATAATTCTGAGGTTAGGCTCCCAACTCCAGTATTGAGTTAGAGCCACAATGATATTTTTTCTCAAGTGCATTCATAAACACATTTTTACTTAAACAAGCTCGAAATAAAAGATAGACTACATGATCCCCAACTTTAAGAACCTATGATTCCATAATAATTAAATCATATTAATATAGAAATTTAAGCTTTAAAAAGTGCTATTCTCATAACCACATTGTGAAATAAGAAACTATTGTTTCCATTAATGGTAATATCCTCATTTTTTCTCAGAAAGGCTAAGTGACTTACCTACAGTCAAGCAGTTAGTTAACAGCAGAACTCAGATTTAAACTCACAAAGTCCAATGCTCTTTCCATTGTACTCCTTAAACAAACTGGGCATTTTCCCAACTTTCTTCCTTTCCTAATGCTATTTCCTCTGTCTGGAATGTCCTTCCCCACCATAACACTGTCAAAATCCTACCTATTTTTCAAGGCTCATTCAAATGTCATTTACTCCTAGCCAAAAGTGAGTCCTCCCTCCATTAAACTATTAGACAACTTTGTGGGACCTCTTATGTCCCTCATCACATCCTACCACCTATTAGAGGAAATTCCATCCAAGTCTTATCTCCTAATAAACTTCAGACTCTTTTGAGGGCAGAGTACTTTATTTCTCCTTATATCTTCTAGCGAAAAGCAGTGTATATACGTATTTAGTAAATATCTGTTGAACTGGATTAATAGTATAAATGAAAAGAAACATGAGAAGTGGAGGGGAGTGACGGGGACACAGAAGTTCCCTGCTATGAATAAAACTAAAGTCTGTATCTCCTTCTGATAAAAACCAGCAAATCCCAAGTTGTTCATCTGATTCTCATGTCTTAGGGCTTCCATAGGGCAGAAAAGTGAGGAACTTTGACTATGACCATAAAGATAAAATCAGGGCACTACTTGGTGGGTGGTGCCAAGGCCAGGCCTTTTGGCTGCATGGGTCTCCAGCTGCCTCGAGGAAACTTCCTGGCCATTCCAGCTTTCTAATCCAAGCTCCCATCTCATTCCACTTGGCTGAGCCCAACATCTGGACTGTTAATTTTAATTGTTCCATAAAGCACAATGGGCCGCCCAGCTCTGCTCCTTTAGCACCTTCTGTGCCATGTGTGGGGAACACTTCTGAGCTAACTTTGTTTAGCCCAACCAAGCTGCTATGGCCCCCTGCCAGTCCAAAGTACCCTCTCCTCCTCCTCTTATATCCCTTCCAGCTGCCTTCAGCTTTTACTGCTGGGGGATAAGATGGCACACCTGGGTACCTCCTCACCCCAAACTTCTCTAGGACTAGCTACAGACCCTATTTTCTCTCCTCCCCATCCCGGTCTGATGTTTCAGGATGGGAACCTCAGATAGATGCCTACTTCACCTTTGAGCCACCTTTTCTTTTTCCCTTTCCTAGGCATGAAAGGGGCCAGACCTGGCTGACCTTCCAGATCTCTTTCATAAGACTCTTGGGCACCCGTACTGCTGAGATGAGAGACACATGGAATGGGTCTGCTTTAGCATTCACAGCAAAAAACTTTAGAAGCTCAATCTTAGATATCTGGACTCTACTGGGGTTGCTCAGGTACCAAACATGTCATAGTTAAAGCAAGCACCATAACCTGCCCTCACCCCACCAGACTCTCACTAATGGTTCAGTAATATTCAGCTCTGAGAAACATTTTTCAGAAACATCAGCCTGATATTATTGCTCAGAGAAGTACATCTCCTCTAGCCTGGCCCACTTGCCACGGGGCATCCCAAAGAGATGCCTCTCTTCCTGTTCTTTATTTCATCCTTTCTCAGACTTCCCCTGGGAATGACAACTAGATCAGTTCAATGCTTCAGCCACTGGAAGCTGAGGGAGTCCCATTCTTCAACTAATCAATTTGTTTTTGTTTTTTAATTTATTTCCCACTATGTTACATGTTGTACTAGGAACTGGTGAGACAGCTCATAGCCTCAGGGAGTTTGCAATCCTCTGAACATTAAGCCCTTCCTTTATATTCCACAGAACTCCAAGATGTCAAAGTTTCTTTGGGGCCCAGCTGGATTTCCTAGATTAATAGCCCATCTTTCACCCAAACCTAACCCCCAGAGGCAGGTCCCATTCGGTTTAGTGTAAGTAAGGTTGATCTAGGAGTAGGGGTAAGGGAAGAGAAATATCCAGAGCCAGGGTAGGGTGGTCTTTTGTGGAGTACAATGGAATGGAGAGTTAAGAGTAGACACTTAATGGGTAAAGGATTCAGGGCTATTTCTTACCTTCAATGTGTAGAAATCCTTGAGACTAGGGAGGAGAAAAGTCTATAAATCCGGGAGTAGGAAGGAAAGTGAGAGCAGAATTAGAGAAGGGAAATGAAGTGAGGGGTTCTTTTAAGAAAGGAAGGGAAGTTGTGAGACCAGGAAGCCACCAAGAACCAAACGAAGGGGCCTGAGGCTGGAGGGCATGAAGGTCACTAACTTAGAAGAGTAAGACATAAGGAGAAAGGGGGAAATGTGGTAAATTAGGTAAGTTATAGAGAGGAAAGATGATGCTTTGGGAAAATAATGGGGAAAAGGAGTGCCTTAGGACAGTGGGATAGGAAAAGGATTTGGGGTAGGGGTAGGGGATAGGGAAGTGTAGCTCAGTAAGTGAATTCAAAGAGAAAAAGGCTGGGGAGGGACTGAAAGTTAAGGGAATTGGAGGGGCCTGAGAAAAGACCAAGAGTTGGAACAAGGGGAGGTTGGGGAGGGTAGTGAGTGGGGTGGGGTGGCTAGGGAAGGGCAAGATCTAGAATTCAAAAGACCACAATGACTATAAGGAAAAAGGAAAGAACTTGACTAACAATGTAGTAAGGATGGCTGGAAACTCAGGCCTCCTTCCTGTCAGTCTGTTTGTTTTGGGGTTTTTTAGGGAGGAGGTGGGAATCTGATTTCCAATACTCCTATTTTCTGGGCAGCTGGCCTCAGGGCCAGAAGAATGCCCACTGAAATTAGGGGGCTGGGGAATACCACTGGGCTCATCTGCTGTCCTAGTTGCTATATGCCCACCTCTTTCTCCCCAGGCTGGAAAGATGCTGGTCTATTGAGAACATTTGCTTGTAGATCATGAACGTCATTCCTCCTCTAAGTTCACTTTCTCCACAATGTCCCACAGGCGCTTCTTCCCTTTCCAACAAAAGCCAAGGGCTTCCAGAATTGCTCTTAGCCAAGCTATCCTATTTACCTTCACGGTTTCTCTCTGGCATTAGGAACCACAAAAGCCTTCTAACTCAAAAGTCCTACAGGAAATTACTTTGATATTGTAACCATCTCCTGGGGGCAAGTCTGGAAGTTAGTGGCTGTGCATTTTTCTCTACTTTGGATAAACTATTTTCCCCTATTAATCAGCAATGACGTCGGGTTGAGGAAGCCAGCACTGCCTGTTTGCATGGAGGGCAGCAAACGAAGCCTCCTGGGATAGTGCTGGCATAGCTGAGCACTGGGTTCCAGCCCTGCCATAACCCGTAGGCTGGTGCCTCCCACTCAAACCTCACCCTTTCTCTCCCTTACTACCTTTCCTGTACAAACACCACAGCTCTGAAATCACACCTGCAGCATTAAGCGAAGAAGGGTGAAGTAGGAAAAAAACCCCATGTCTTTCTTAAGCCTGTATCACATTTCTTTCCATTTGTAACCAATTCTGAGGATCTCCAGATGATGCCAGAGCACAAAGGGGGCCCTGGAGAGACAGGTCTGTACCATGTTAGCTCCCTCGCCATACTCTAGGTCCCTAGTCAGACAAAAGGAAGGTCCCATGTCTTCCTGGCCCTTCTGCCTCAGTCACTTCTATCCTTCTCCCTTCTCAGCACCAGTCAAAAACTAGAAAGGGGAAGAAGTCCCTAAAAAAATATAGGATACTGATATCATTCCTCCTCTAAGTTCCCTTTCTCTATAGTGTCTCACGCTGGAAATTAGTGATCACTGAGTCCCTCCAGAACTATACCTTCAGTCTTCAATAACTTATGGGAAGGGTTCACAAAGGAATGAGAAAGTTTTTATTTTGGGCTTCTTTATGGGGACTTGGTAAAACGTTAGAGATGTGAAGGGGAAGATTATGTAACAAACAGCCTACGGAAACAGGAAAAATTAACTGGGGTAAGTCAGGTCAAAAGCTAAGCAAGGGTCTTGGATCCTAGAAACACTTCGATCTTGAAAGGCCTCCTGAATGAAGGGAGGCAAAAAAAAAAATGTCCATATGACCAGTACTCATGCATGGATCACAAGCTCTTTTTCAACTTGGGAGAAAGTGGAAAGTTGGTCAGGAGTAAGGAGATGTCACTGAAAGGCTAATTCATTCAAGTGATGAAGAACTTAGCCCTAAACACAGATGTCTAGAACCTTAAACTGAATTGGGTCAAACATTCCATTGGGGAGGCCTTCTGGTTCTAAACAACATTCAAAATTTCTAGTGGTCAAGATGTCATTTGCCAGCTCCAGAATTGTTTTCCTTGGGTGACAAACAGTTGTTCCAAGTGCCTTTAAAAGTTCTTCATGTTTGGTTGGTTTGGGGTCTGGCTAGGTTCTTCACATAGAGCTAGGAAGAGACTGGCATCAAAGTCAGCACAGAAAATCATGGGAAGCAATAGAAAAGTCTCTCCTCTAGTACTATTCAAAGACCAGCCAGGCCACCTGCTTGGGTGGGACAACATAGCTATGTGATGGCCAATGCTAAAGATGCCCATAGAATTAGACCAAATAAAGTAAATACATTACTGAAATTAGGAGAACAACAATGAATTCTATCTGATGCTAAGTTATGTCCATTCAGATGATGTAAAGAGAAAGAAGACACCTGGTTTACTAAAGTTCTTTCTTTGAGGATGTGGGCAGTGGTGGCTTCTCAATTTTATTGAACATGTGGCCTGAATAAAATCCTAATCAGATAGCAGCTTTCCTATCCAGCATAATAATTTGCTTCCATCCATTATAGCTTTTTGGCTGGAAAAGGCACCATCCGAATTAGTGGCAGTTTTCCAAGCTAAAAACAGAGCCTATCACTTTAAATTTTGGTTAGTTACACCAAATTTAAAGTGATAAAACTCATTTTTGGCTTAGGAATCCATTAGCAATTTAGATCAGTGTTCCTACTTCTTTTCCCTTTCTTAGCCCCCAGGGTTGTCCTACCCACCCCCTTAAAAGATACTTATTTCTTTTTTTTTTTTAAAACCCTTGTACGGTGTATTGTCTCATAGGTGGAAGATTGGTAAGGGTGGGCAATGGGGGTCAAGTGACTTGCCCAGGGTCACACAGCTGGGAAGTGGCTGAGGCTGGGTTTGAACCTAGGACCTCCTGTCTCTAGGCCTGACTCTCACTCCACTGAGCTACCCAGCTGCCCCAAGATACTTATTTCAAAGAGTATGATTTCATAGCATTCACTTTTAACACTGCTAACATCTTATTGCATGTATGAAATATAACATTAATGAAGTGGATAGAGTAGGAATCACTCCATCCATCCATCCCTGAAAATACCTCTCCTACAGTGATGTGTAGGCCCCTCTTTTCCTTAGAACTGAGTCTTAAGACTTGAAGATCCTTAGACTGACATTGTAGCCATGTCAATAGCCAAAGTTAGGCTGTTCAATGGGGGTATTCCTTCTTACCCCAGCACAGCCTGCACTGTAGGCTGCTAACCTTCAAAGTATGAAGGGGCGTCAAACCTATGGCACATGTGCTGGGGGAGGTGGGAGGAGCCTAAGGACATTCCTCACTTCCCCTGCCCCTCTGCTCAGTAGCCTAATGGGAGCACTTCCTCCCTCCCCTGTATGGGGCAAGGGGGGTGGGATTCCCCATGTGTATGAGGGTTGCAGTTTGGGCACTTGGTCTCTAAAAGGTTCACCATCACTGCTCCAGGCTATCCTATCCTGTCCTTCTATATCAGGCTGCTACTCCGAGCTCCAGGACTGAACCCTCCTGCTCAGTCTTAGCACTGTCTCTGTCCCCTTTCATATTTTCCATTTGTTTTGTGAGGTGCCTAGAAGGTTCTGGCAGATAGGCTTCCTATAAATAAAGTTTATGAGATGATCCCGAGGACTGGGTGAGCTGAGGCTGCAGTGGCAGCTGTCCAGACTTAAAGCACCACCCATTGGCTGATCGGACAGGTTGTACCAGCCCCAGTGGGCTGGAAGCCACTTCTGGACCAGAGGGACCTTGTAGGCCAGGAGGCTGGAGATGACTAAAATTCTTCAAGTGGGAGAAGAAGAAGGGAAATTTTCTTGGCAGACTGAGACAGAGGTTCTGGGTTCTCTCTTCTAGCATTATCTGTGGAGTATGGGTGGATTTACTTGTCATATACACTGTTGTGCTAAATCTGTTTTGGACTATATAGGAGACATGGCAGATATAGTTGGAAAGGTCCCCTGACATTTATTAGCCACAAGTTGGTCCTGGTCATCCCAGACCTGGCATGGAAAGCCTCTCAAAAAAGAATGAGAGCACTAATAAAACTGGGGGAAGGGAGGAAGCTTCCCATTTGTTTCCTGCAGATTTTATTTCTAGCCAAGGTCTTAATCCTACCTCTTGTCATTCTTCTCCCCACTCAGAAGATGCTGCAGAAAAGGAGGTGGCAGCACCATTGAGTAAAGTACGTGGGGCCACTTCAAGAAGTGGCAGGTAGACAATGTTGGAGAGAATGATAGATGTCATTTTATTAGTTGAGAACTGAAGGGCTCTCTGTAGGAGCTCTGGTCCTATCACACAGAAGTCACAATTAATCCCTGGGCCCATCTGTAAAACCAATCCAAGCCATGCCAAACTAATACTTAAGATTTTAGTCCTGACTGGACAATGGGACAATGCCTTTAGACCCCACCAGAATCAGGCAGGCCACAACTGAAAATTGAGCTGTCAAGCCCAGTGCCAAGTTGAATAATATGGAAATAGGTATCAAGGGATAACATCTGTACAACCCAGTGGAATTACTTGTCGACCCAGTGGAATTGACTTGTTGGGGAAAAGGGGAAGGAAAAAAAATGAATCATGTAAACATGGAAAAATATTTAAAAATTAAAATTTTAAAAAAGACCAATGATGGGGGCAGCTGGGTAGCCCAGTGGATTGAGAGCCAGGCCTAGAGACGGGACGTCCTAGGTTCAAATCTGGCCTCAGACACTTCCCAGCTGTGTGACCCTGGGCAAGTCACTTGACCCCCATTGCCTACCTTTACCACTCTTCTGCTTTGGAGCCAATACACAGTATTGACTCCAAGATGGAAGGTAAGGGTTAAAAAAAAAAAAAAAAGACCAATGCCAAGAAAATTTCTGAAAAGGATCAAGAAGACGATCCTTTGATGATAACAGATAGCAAAGGCTGCCTCCTTGGGGCTTGGGGTTAGTATGAAAACTATAAATAAGAAATTTCCAAAAGCAGAGTTCATTAGAGAGGGAAAGGAATTCAAGCAAATTCCAGGTCCACAAGGGAGCTTGGAGGTACTGGTATCCTAACACATGTCAAAAGAATTGGCTCACCCCTTCTTTTCTTTCCCTTTACTTTCACCCTTCTTCTCTTTGAACTCTCCTTTCTTTTCTCCCTGGCACTGAGAATTTCAAGTTAATCATGTTCCTTAGAGGGAAGTAAAATATAGCCATGCTAAAAGCCTTTTGTTTTTGGCAATACTGATGAGCTAACTCCTATGGAAATGCCTTAAATCCCAATAAAGTCCTTTAAATATAGAAGATATCACATTTCAACAAGGAAAACTTGGTACATAATGGCAAGTCAGGAGTTACCTTATTTAAGAAAGAATGGGAAGTTCTTATGCAAAAGTAGGGTCACCTCCCTACAGGATCAGTAGGTACCATCTTCCTTTCTGACCTGGGCCACAAGACAACAACCCTGGGCACTGTCCATGAATGTTCTCTGACTGCTGAAAGAACCTTCTGGACTTCTTAGTAAATCTATGCTAGTCCTGGCTCCCCAGGGACCTTGCACTATCCCACTCAGAGGTATGGAAACCATTCTACCAATTTTATCCTCAAATGTCCACTGGGACTTTGACCTCCTTGGCTGATTTTAGGAATAAGAATATTTCAGAAAATGAAGGTACTTGAAAGGTCACTATATCTGAGCAGGACTTCAAGAGCTCTTTGACCCATCTTCCCCATTCCATCCTTCTACATAAAACTTCCAAAGAAGGAAAGTTCTTTCAGAAGTAAATATTTGTGATCCAGACAACACTGTCACATTTCTAGAGTCCAATCCAACTATTATTTTATTAAGTACCTTTTACATGGAAGGATGAAGCTAAGCCTGGCTTTCAAGCTGTTGGGCACCTCTAGGTTCCTGATGATGACAAAATTACTACTACAGCTACCATCAGCCTGAAGTCCAAAACATATCTCTACCTTAAGACAAAGCCAAGGAAGGAAGGAAAGGCCTAGGCACTTTACCCAAATTTATTACAGGCTGCCCCTCTACCCATCTTATTCCCACTAAGGACAGAGACAAAGAGAGCCAGGGATTACTTACTACTCCTGACCACTATTCCCCTTTATGGCTCCAAACCCAATGGGTTTGCTTATGTGTGTGGCAAAAGAATGAAAAGGTGAATTTAGCATGTTCCTGTCTAAGGCACAGAAATTACAATAGCTGATAACTATATAATGATTTGCAATGCACTTTACACATATTAGTTCATTTTACCTTCAAAACACTGAGGAGATAAGCATTGCAGTATGATCATTCATATTTTTAAAGATAGAAAAAAAAGTTTGAGTATTAAGAGTCATAATTTGACCTCAGGTCTCTCCTGACTCCAAGATGAGTATTATTACCATTACATTATGTCTTTTGATTAGGATGGCCTTTTTTCTGAGCTCCTAATAAATTTACTTGAAGACTAAATAAGCAATAAGCACATTTTATAAATATAATTGATAAAACTTAAAATATGCCTTCCAGTTAGGAAAAAAGGATAATTCTCTCCCAAGCAGAGGCACTTACTGGGTCAAATACCTATTCCAAGACAAGCAAGGGAGCTCCTCTTACCATCATTGCCATAACCTAGGATTATTTTGTCAACCATTATAATACAGACTGTCTCTCTTTCCTATCCCCCACCCCCAACTAGCATGTGTGATTATGTTTATGAAAAATAATCAGTTCCACATGGCCAGTGGCCCACCCCATGGGAGCTAAAATCTCATCTAAGATGAGTTACCTGCAGGGTTCGAGAATTTTGGGTGCTAGGCGGGGGTTGGTACTCTTCCTCTCCTTGGCCTGCAGGTTCCGGGGGAGCTGGACACCCACAGTGCAGCTGACTCGCAACAGGAGAGTCACAAATAGCTCGGGGTAAAGGCCCAACACTGCTGCCCCAGACTCTGGAGCAGACATGATCTCATACAGAGCACATGTGGCCTGGAGGAGAAAGGGGGAGGGGGGACGAAAAAGAAGAGGATTAAAGAAAAGATCTCCAATACTACCACAATACCTGACTGGGTTAAGTTCAGTCAGTTACAAAAACAAAGGGAGTCAGATCTCTTGCCCTTTTCCAATTCTGGATCCCTAATAAGGCCACAATGATTCCACAGGCCTTGTGTTACTCTGAGTTGGAGGCCTATGGGTATCAAAAAATGGACCATTGGAAACAAAGCCCAAAAGTCACCATTAAGGGCCAATTCACTTTGAAAATGAAATGCTTAGGAGTTTGGATTCCTCTGCTCATGGGGGGAAGGGGAGAGCAGGAGATCTGACAGCTCAGATTTTTATGGGCAGGAAGACTACACACATGCAAACATTACACTTGCATAACCTTATTCCGGCTGATTTAAAGAGCGCAGTAATTACCCAGCACCAAACACGCTGGGGGTGATTGCAATGTGCACATGGGAGAGAAGGAGGGAGGGGCAGAGTGTTGGCTTTCACAGGGACTGATCCTGTACCATCTGTATTCGGCTCTTCAGAGAAGAGGAGGAAATTTTCACAGCTGTTTTACTGCTTAAAAAGCTGCCAAGCTGGGTTTATTTTTTTTTAAAGGGATAAAATGCAAAATGATCTCCCTTGGGGATGAACACCTGAGAGGCCTTTTATGAGGCTAGAGCTTAGAGCTAATAGGCATTATATGGTGATGCGTTATTTCCCGAAGTAGGGCCTGGCACCAGACACCTGAGTGAGGAAATGAAAAGAGCACTTTAGGCCGTGGTGTCCAGAATGACATCTAGAAAGGTCAAGATTCTCTTGGTGACTCCCTTTTGCACCCATCCCACCTTAAACACATCTTAGGGAGGAAAGAGAGACGATGGAGAGGCTAAAAAAGCAGCACCAGAGAGAGTGAGAAAGAGAATATGGGAGGTAGGCATGAAAGATCTTGGAAGAGGAGGATGGGTGAGTGCATACTATTGTCTCTAAGGCCACTCTGTGTGGAACCTGCCCATAATATTCCCCATCCACATGCCTAGGAACAGGAGTAAGGATAGACCAAGAGCCAAAAGAAGGAAAAGAAGCATGTGGGATGTATTCATTAAAGGAAAGTAAAGCTTCCTTTGGCGTGGCCAATGCCTTGGTGATAGGCGAAATGCCAGATGGGAGGAAAGAAAGCAATAAAATGGCAGTAGGAGTGAAGGGAGACTTACCTCTGTCAGAGGTTACCCCAGAGCCTCATGGGCTGCCAAATACACACTCCAACGCTTCATTTCCTCCCTCATCATCAACCTACCACCTATTCCCTGACTGTCAAAGCCCACTGGAAACCCTTGGTATACCCGCCTACCAAAGGCAGGGGAGAGGATAGACCAAAGCCACTCTACTTACAGCAAGAGGGATCACCGTAGCCACTCGGTCATAGCTGCTACTCAACAAGAAGGACTTATTCTCCGTGAAGGGGACATCTTTATTCATCTTGTCTAAAAGCAGCTCCAGGACTTGGGAGGTGAGGGTGGGTTCTGTGGCCAGAGCCCTCCAAAGAGAACAGGTGTGGCTATACAAAGCAGAGAAGGCAGGGGAGAAGTCAACACCACATCAGGATGACCATGATCCCTTCATAATCATAAACAGACCTTTCCTGAGAATCTATGTGGTTTCTCATTGATGTGCTTGAGGAAAAGGTCTCTTCCCACTTTCATAACTTAGGAGCTTAAGCATTATTTAGGTAGGAAATACAGTTCTTGCCCTCCAGAAGCTCAAAGTATAGTTGGAGAGACATCACATGTGACAAAGTAATAAAAGACATGAGCACATCTTGAATGCCAAAGGAGTTGCAAGTAATTATAGAAATCTAGTTTAGCCTGCCCCATAGTGCCCCACATGCCAGCCATAGTCTCAGATAGTGTGGGTAGTAAAGCATAGCAATGGCTCTCCCATCATAATCTTCTCCATGACACAAAAGCCCATGAATAATGCCAAATCCTAAGGAACCTCTACCTTCAGGGGACCTCCCTCCCCCAAAATTTCCCTAACCTGCTGATGGGGAGGTTCCTAGGGAGATATATTTAATAGATACATCTGTCCCCTTCCAGAGGATCAGATTCCCAGAGACAACTCCCAAACAAGTATGCCCTTCCATGGGTCGGTCCCAAACTAGAATATGCCAAGTTTGTGTGGCACCCACCTATCTCTAATTGATCTTTATTATACACCCAACTGGCAGTGATAGAATTAAGCCATGAACTAGAACATGTGTAAAATAAAATTCTTAAACAGGTCAACAGTGAGGTGGTGTTATGGTATAACAGAAAAACTACTGGTCTAGGAGAAGATTTGGAGGTGGCGGGGAAAATGCAGGTTCCTAAATCTTGCTAGGCCTAGAGTTTGCTTTTTAAAATAACTCACTTTGATACAGTACTTTCAGTTTTACAGAGTACTTTCCTCACAGTATAAGTATTTCTTCTCTTTTACAAATGAGAAAACTGAGGTTCAGAGGGGTAAAATAAGTTTGCCACCAGCTACAAATCTTTCTCTTTTTAAAAAAATCTTTACTTTCTATCTTACTAACAACTTTAAGACAGAAGGGCAAGGACTAGGTAAATGGGATTAAGAGACTTGCTTAGGAAGTGTCTAAGGTCACATTTGAATCCAGGACCTCTCAAAGCCACAAATTTCTCAACTCAAGTTCAATGTTCTCCACTACCATGAGGCTGACCACAAAACCCTTCTGTCAAAGAAGCGGGAAGACTTGCATGAATGGATGCAGGGTGGAATTGCAGAACCACAAAATAATTTATATTCTAACATCAATGAATGTTCAATTAAAAATGAGTAATTCTGATTAATGAACCACGATTACAAAGGACTGATGACAAATGTTGCCCACCTCTTGACAGAAAAACTATAAGCTAATATTCAGTATAAGACATTCCATTTTGGACACGGCCAATATAAAGATTTGTTTTGCTTGATTATGCTTATTTGTTAAAAAGATTTTATTTTTCTTTCTCTTTTTCTAATAAGTGGTTGGGGAAAGAGGGAAGGAGGAAAAAAATGGGTGTGTTAGACCAACTGCTAAAGTTCTCTTAAAGCTCCAATGATCTAGGAATTCTAGAACCATTTTGTCAAAGGGGCTTTGTCACCCCTCCTGCCTTCTTTCTCCTGATGAAATGAAACTATGGTCAAAATGGACTGAGCCTGGATTCTCATACATAAAGACACATTCATTATACTGAGCAGAACTTTAGTTATTCTACTCCTCAAATGGTATCAAATGAAAGGTAGCTTTTCAAATTTGTGGTCTTCTCTAGGCTATCATGAGGGCCACACATGCAACTCTAAGAAATGGGATGGCCAGATAGAATATTTGTCAATGTCACTGACATGTGGAAATTTTCAGTTTACAATTCAATAAGAATTTATTAAGAACCTGCTTTTTGCAAGGCAATTAGAAAGATTAAAAGGTGAAAACCCTTCCTCCCCAAGACCTGAATTTTATAGTCTAACATGGAAGAGGTTTTAAAAGTAAAATCATACAGGACTTAACAACTAAATGGATTTCAAGGCATAAGGAAGTCAAACAAACATTACTCTGAGGTTTTAAATTTGGATGTTTTAGAATAATACAGAAATAGGGAAGGTAAAAGGAAGGATATGCATTTTGAGAAAATTTGGTTCATTTTTGAATATTTAGGATTAGACATGCTGACAGGAGAGCCAATAGATACACAACAAGCAACTGAAAACATGGGATTGGAATTCCTGGAGATATCAGGGCTGGATCTATGCAGAGTTGAAACAACTGAAGTCCTAGAACAAATGTGACTGCAAAGGGAGAAAGTATGAAGACAAAAGAGTTGAGTATAGAGAAAGAAAATGAACCAAAAGATAGCCAGGCAGAGTAGCCAGAGAAGCAAGAGACCTAGGAAGGAGCAATGTCCTAAAAACAAAGAGAAAAGAAATTATCCAGACAATAGGGAGATAAATGGACTCAAAGGTTGTTGAAATGCTGAGGAAGATAAAGACTAAGATAAGGTCATTGGTTTTGGAATGGCTACCTCAGAGAGATTAGTTTATATTGAGTAGAATAGAAATCACATTGTAGGGTATACAAAGTGAATGGTTAGAATAAAGTAGAGATAGCATGTATGAAGTACAGACTACTCTATCTAAAAAGAAAAGGAGTAAAATAATAGTTTAGGCAGGACTAAGAAGAGTTTTTTGTTTGTTTTGTTTTATTTATAGATGGTAAGTCCTTGATACATTTATAGGCATGAAGAGAAAAGAGAGTAGAGAGAGTGAAGATCAGAAAGAGCGGAAGGGTCCAAGAAAGGTGTGATCCCAAAACACTATGATTTCCTGGTTCAAACAGAAGGTGTTTATTGGAAAGCAGTAGAAATAAGGTTGACTAGAGATGGTAGAGTCAGCTGACTGACTAGAAGTTTGGAACAGAAGTTTGGACAAATTTGAAGCAGGCAATCACTAAAAGTTTCTGATCAGAGCAGTGGCATGATGAAAGCCATGTTTAAGGAAGACTATTTTGGCAACATACTCAGAAAGACTAGACCACTACAATAGTCTAAGGAAGAGATATGAAGGCCTAAATTAGGGTGGTGGAGATAGAGATAAAGGAATAGAAAGAATTTCAAATAAAGGAATGATTAGACTTAAAGATTTATGTTTTTAAATACATAAACTAAAATAAATAGGATTACAAAAGAAAACAATTATATAATTCTCAGATGCCCTGAAATCTTTCCATAGTTGTAGACCCTCTTATTTTTAGACTCAGATTAAAACCTCCTAATTTGGAGCGGATATAACAAGTTTGATTGTGAATCTGATGAATCTGAAGTAGTGAGGAGACATTAAAGTCCAACTGTCCAGCAGGCTAGTGAAGCAACTGGAACTCAGATAAGAGACCTGGACTAGAGATAAACTTTTGGAAGTCATTTGCATTATGGCATCAGAATTAAGGATAAATGAAGGCACAAGAGCTTAGAGACACCCATATTTGAAGGGTTGAAGAAAGAAAATGAACCAAAAGATAGCCAGGCAAAGCCAGGCAGAGTAGCCAGAGAAGCAAGAGACCCAAGAAGTAGCAGTGTCATGGAAACAAAGAGAAGACAAATTATTCAGACAACAGGGAGATAAATGGACTCAAAGACTATAGATTGCCTAAGGAAGATACAGACTAAGATAAAGCCATTCCTTCTGGAATGGTAACTTCAGAGAGAGTAACTTTCTGAGATTAGGAGCATAAAGAAAAAACAGCAGAAGAGTGGAGTCTTGGCCAGTGTCCAAAGTTGGAGGTTATAAGGAAAGAGGAAATCAGTGGAGAGAGAAGATTTGGAGATAGAGATTAGGATAGTGTCAGAAAAGTCAAAAGAAGAGAAAGATCCAAGGAAGATGGTTAACTATGTTAAAGAATGGGGGATTTGACAATATTCTTTCCAAACCTAAGATTCTATAAGTCTATTACTAAAAGTCTGAACCTGGCCTGATATCCTAAAGAGCTTATGATGTACCCTTAAGACTAGAAGAAAACAATTTTTAAAAAAGTCTACCAAGAATTAAGAAATTCTAAGAGCAGGTGCAGTTTGTGTGTGGATACTAAACAGGCTATACTTTTTCTCTCCTTCCTTCCTACTCTTGACCCCAACTAGACCTCCAATGGAGGCAAGGCCAGGTATGGAGGGACAACTTCAGATCTGTAGTTGGCTGGTGCAGGTGAGGTTTGTCTCTGTTCCTGCCTTTCACCTTTGTCTTGGAATGATGAGACAAGAGAGCCTGTATGTAGGGAATAGCTCAAGGAATGAAAGGGTCACAGCTGAGGTGTGAAAGAACCCCACAAGTTCTGGTGTCTGGACTAAGTTAATAGTCACCACTCAGAGTGGGTGGCCGTGACGTCAGGGTAAAATAAGGGAATAAAAAGCCCTGTCACTTGATCAGGTTCAGAATCTCACTTCACTATGCTATCTATAGATGACACTAAATCCAGTAAATGATTCTACAGAATATATAAATAAGAAAGTGCTATGCACTGGAGAAGTGCTGAAGGATATTCCTTTATGACCACAGAACCAGAGAATTAGCTTGAGCCCTGCAAACAGATCACATCAGCCCCCAAAGAAGCCATACCTGTCAAAGGGCAAGGGACTGGCCAAAAGACTGGCCACCACTGCTGCCTTATGCTGAGATGCAAGGAGATACACACTCTGCTGGACAGCTTTCACCACATGTTCATCCTTTACCTCACATAGCTTGCCATGGATCAGCCCCATAATCTCTGGCACCTAGAGAGAAATATATAGTAAACATATGTCATGGGACCAATGGATAAACAAAAACAAAAAGCACCATTTTTCCTCCCAGGTCAGGGAATAGATTATAGTAAAGCCAGTCAATTTTCCAAGCAGGATTCAACTGAAATTTTTCCTGTTCAAAGATGATACCAAGTCCAAACCTACCTAGCAGTTGGAATGGGGGTCTGTCTCCCACTTCCTCTGGCGCCTGCATCTCATACTCTTAACAACCTAGTCTAGAATGACTGACATAGACATTAATGAGAAGTGTTCATATACTGAATCATGTACTAGGTAGGCCCTCTGGGGGAAATACAAGGAGAAAGGCAGGGTGGAGCAGCTTTCTAACCATGGAGAATTCTAGCCTTGACCTCTATAAACCTCTCATGTTCTAGCCAAATCAGCCTGGCTGTTGTTCTGTGAATATACTTCCTATCTTTCTACTTTTGTTCATACTGTGTTCCTTGCCTGGAATGCCCTTCGATCTTCTATCAAAAAGGTAGAATGAATTTGCCTCAAAAAGTAGCATAAATGCCTCATACCCAAGTTGTCTTCCTTGATCTCCCAGGCCTAAAATGACTTTTCTACTCTTTGAATTTCTTGTGGCAACAGACTCTGACTTGTAATATAGCTACGTCCATATACTTCCCTTGACTGAGAACTGCTTGGATAGAGCCCATCCACAACTTAACCAAGTATTGTTCATAGTGAACAGGAAGGACAGTGTAGTGTCTTGTACACAGTAAATACTTCATTACTTTTTTCCCAAGCCAATCCCAGAACCAGTACCCCTATTTCCACCCTTACTCCCAACACACTCAAGGTCATTTATTTGTCTGTGAATCCAAGGTTGGTAAGTGGGACGTAGGAAGCAGACCCAAGGCACAAATTCATCCTGCACGTTCTAATCATAGTTAATATTGTTAAGGCCTTCACTGAGATACTAAGAGCACAACAGGCTAGTTCCAAGGTCATGTCTCACTACCAGTCATCTACTTTTGCCTCAGAGCAGAAAACAGATAATTTCTGACAAAGAAAGCAAAGGACAGGCTACAAGAAGCAAATTAAAAAACATAGTCAATTCTCAGCTATCACTGCCAAACCCAACTCTCCTTTCCCCTCTCACCAGCTGAACTAGGTCCTTCCCCCAATCCCTTGGGAAGAATTAACATCACTTTTGGTTTTAGGATCTAGTCCGGATTGCATAGGACTACAAGGTGAGTCATCAAACCTGGAGCAATCCCAGGTACAGCCCACTCTAATAGGTAAAAAGCTGGACCTCTGCAGCAATTCTAGAAGTAACAGGAAAGCCAAGGAAGGAAGAAAACTGGTGTTTCCAATTACAACCCCCAAATGTCAGTGGGTGGAAATGAAAAGAAAATTCAATCCAAAGTTTGAAAAGGAAAGAGAAGGCATGTTAAAACCTTTGACTCCTGATTCTTCATGAATTGTTCTTCCTGCTAAAGCTTCCAGGCCAGGATTTGGACCCAAAGCCAATTTGCCCCTAAAGCCTAAAGTTGGCTTTGAAGGGAAACCTACAGAGCAGAGGGAGGAATAGATGAGCAGAACAATCCCAAATGGTGACAGTGCCTATGAAGGAAAATGTCCCAGGAAACTGGAGTAAGGGGAGAAGACTTTTGGTTTCTGACCAGAGGGCTATGATCTTAAATCCTAACTTCCTTGCATAACTAAAGCTAGTCTTTGGCAAAATTGGAAAATGTTGGCCTTATTGTTGGCAAACCAGGCCCATTCTGAGGGACAAAGAAAATACTCTAGGCAAAGTGGCTAAAGGCAAGCAGTGAGTAGCCCTAAAACCTGTTCTTCCTTCCAAACCCTCCAGCTTGCCTGAGGTGGAGGTTCAGGGGCCCATTTTTAGAGCAGCATCAAAAGGTTGAGGGTCATTTTGTGGTGAGCTTCAGGGTCCCAATTTAAGATCCGTCATACTGTAGTAGTTTGTCTTTTTCATGCGCTTACAGACCTCCCTGAACTGTTGCAGAGTACATCCTCCTCCTGGGATCTGGTCTGGCCTCTCAGGTGAGATGAGAGCCATTGAGCTTAAAATGTCATTCGCCTTAAATTTTCCTTACTCCACTTCTGAGACAGTTAACAACTAGGGCTATATGCAGGAAGGTTTCCCTTTAATGACTCCTAGACACCAAAATCAGCTTCTATGGTAGGATTGGAAGGTCCTTCACTGAGCCCCAATGGTTCTTTACCTTCTCCAGTAACACAGCTCCCCTCTCCTTCAGCAGGCAGTTGATAATGACTGTGGCAGCACGTGCACAATTCGCATCAGAGTCTTTCAGCCCTTCAAATGTTGTCAGTAGGAAGGAAATAAACTGATCTGGGGGGAGACGCTTCCCAATAATCTATAGAGAGAAAAGTTAAATGGCAGGGAACCAAGGAGAAAAAGATTCAGATCCAATCCCTAGCCCCAGGATGTTCTGGTTAGGGTCTGGTGGGTAAGAGAACCAACCACAAATTGTGACAAGTAAGAAAACAATGCATGAGTTAGGAGAATAATTAGAAGTCTGGACTCCTGCTCTTTCATGTCTGAGAGATAGTGAAAGACCAAGGGAGGGCAAAGGATAAAAATGACTATTACCTGTCTCCCCCACCTCTGCCCCACCCATAATAAATCCTACATTTGCATAAGACCAGCTTTCCTCTCAAGTGGAATTTAAGCAAAACATCTGAACCTACATAGTCTGAACCTACATGGTCTAATGTCCATATGTGCAGTGGTTAAGAAGCAGGGAGAAGGTGGCACCTAAGGCATCACTGGTTGATCAGACTGAGATGCACTTGGTATAATCTCTAATATCCAGGCAATGGCAAGAGTCAAATACTCATGAAGGATCCCAGTGTGTTAAGAATAAAAGTGCTCATGACATTCCAGTCATAAGAAACTGGTCCTTAGTTGCTCAGTCCAAGACTCATAAACAAGCTCTATACTGTATTTCCCTTGTAGAGAAAAGAGAATTCAACTCAATAAATATTTATTAAGTATGTGCAATGTGTAAGGCACCATATTAGGTTCTAGGGATACAAAGGCTCTCACGAATTTTATAATCTAAGGAGAGGTCAACTACACATTCATTCAACAAACATTAACTATGTGCAGAGCAAAAGAAAAATTAAAAATAGTCTCTGCCCTTAAGAAGGTTATGTTCTCCTTAAATTTAAGAAGATACAACCGGTAATCAGATCACTTGAATACTAACGATTAAGAGCATCAAGAGAGGCTTCCTGTGCAAAAGCAGGGAGGTGAGTGATTGAATGCCAAATTAAAGGCACAGAAATAGGTTAGAAAGAATAGAGGATGTGAAAAGAAGTAATGTAAACTTAAGTTTGGAGAGGAACGCCAGAGACAATGAAGTTCATCATTTAATCTAGGGAACAGTGGAAGCTTCTTGAGCAGAAGAATGATATTGTCCAATTTGTCCTTTAGGAAAATATTTTGACAATTAAGTAGAGGATGGATTGAAGAGAGAAGAAACTGGAAGCCTAGAGATCAATTAGGAGGCTATTACAGTAATCTAGGCAAGAAGCAATCAGGAGGGGGCAACAAGGTGGCTCTGTAGATTGAGAGCCAGGCCCAGAGACAGGAGGTCCTGTGTTCAAGTCTGGTCTCAGACACTTCCTAGCTGTGTGATCCTGGGCAAGTCACTTAACCCACATTGCCTAGCCCTTACCACTCTTCTGCCTTGGAACCAATACACAGTACTGATTCTAAGACAGAAGGTAATGGAGGGAGGGAGGGAGGGAAGGAGGAAAGGAAGGAGGAAAGGAAGGAAGGAAAGAACAAAGGAAGGAAGGAAGGAAAGAAGAAAAAAGAAGCAATCAGGACCTGAACAAGATTTGTGGAAAGTGAAAAGAAGGGAACAGATGTGAAATGTTATGGAGTTAACACTAATAAAACTTGGCAACTGACTGTATCTAGGGGAGGAGGTTATTGATAGGAGAATTAAAGATAACTTGAAAGTTTTATCCTTGGGTAAAAATAAAAGATGGAGGTATTCTCTATGAAAGCAGGTAATTGTGGAAGAGGGGATGAGTTCTACTTTGAATATGTTGACTTTTTAAAAAATTCATTATATTTTTCCATGGTTACATGATTCATGTTCTTTCTCTCCCCTCCTTCCTCCCCCCTCTCATAGCCTATGAACAATTCCATTGGGTTTTACATATTGAATACACTGACTTTGAGATGCCCACAGGATATCTAGCTGGGGGATACAAAACAATCAGAATTGAATATCTAGATTTTGAAGTCATCTATATAGAAATAATAACTGAATTTATGGATGTTGTTAAATCACCAATACAATTAAACTACCAA
This sequence comes from Gracilinanus agilis, assembly GCF_016433145.1. Lineage (NCBI taxonomy): Eukaryota > Metazoa > Chordata > Mammalia > Didelphimorphia > Didelphidae > Gracilinanus > Gracilinanus agilis. Next base: position 704,695,162 of record NC_058130.1, read on the forward strand.
AAAACTTTTTTACTGAATTAGAAAAAAACTATAACAAAGTTCATTTGGAAGAACAAAAGATCAAGAATATCAAGGGAAATAATGAAAAAAAAAACGTGAAGGAAGGTGGCCTAGCAGTACCAGATATTAAACTGTACTATAAAGCCGCAGTCATCAAAACAATATGGTACTGGGGCAGCTGGGTAGCTCAGTGGATTGAGAGCCAGGCCTGGAGACAGGAGGTCCTAGGTTCAAATCCGGCCTCAGACACTTCCCAGCTGTGTGACCCTGGGCAAGTCACTTGACCCCCATTGCCTACCCTTGCCAATCTTCCACCTATAAGTCAATACACAGAAGTTAAGGGTTTAAAATTAAAAAAAACACAACAAAAACAATATGGTACTGGCTAAGAGACAGAAGGAAGGATCAGTGGAATAGACTTGGGGTAAGTGATGTCTGCAAGACAGTGTATGATAAACCCAAAGAGCCCAACTTTGGGGACAAAAATCCACTATTTGACAAAAACTGTTGGGAAAATTGGAAAACAATATGTGAGAGGTTAGGTTTAAATCAACATCTCACACCCTACACCAAGATAAATTCAGAATAGGTGAAAGACTTGAATATAAAGAAGGAAACTATAAGTAAATTAAGTGAACACAAGAGTATACTTGTCAGATCTATGGGAAAGGGAAAATTTTAAAACCAAGCAAGAGTTAGAAAAAATTACAAAATGTAAAATAAATGATTTTGATTATATTAAATTAAAAAAGTTTTGTACAAACAAAAACAATGCAACTAAAATCAGAAGGGAAACAACAAACTGGGAAAAAATCTTTATAACAAAAAACTCTGTCAGAGGCTTAATTATTCAAATCTACAAGGAGCTAAATCAATTGTATAAAAAATCAAGCCATTCCCCAATTGATAAATGGGCAAGGGACATGAATAGGCAATTTTCAGATAAAGAAATCAAAACTATCAATAAGCACATGTGAAAGTGTTCTAAATCTCTAATAATTAGAGAAATGCAAATCAAAACAACTCTGAGGTACCACCGCACACCTAGCAGATTGGCTAAAATGACAGCAGGGGAGAGTAATGAATGTTGGAGGCAATGTGGCAAAATTTGAACATTAATGTACTGCTGGTGGAGTTATGAACTGGTCCAACCATTCTGGATGACAATTTGGAACTAAAGACTGCCTGCCCTTCAATCCAACCATACCATTGCTGGGTTTGTACCCCAAAGAGATCATAGATAAAAAGACTTGTACAAAAATATTTATAGCTGCGCTTTCTGTGGTAGCAAAAAACTGGAAAACGAGGGTATGCCCTTCAATTGGGGAATGGCTGAACAAACTGTGGCATATGCTGGTGATGGAATACTATTGTGCTCAAAGGAATAATAACCTGGAGGAATTCCATATGAACTGGAATGATCTCCAGAAATTGATGCAGAGTGAAAGGAGCAGAGCCAGAAGAACATTGTACACAGAGACTGATACACTGTGGTAAAATAGAATGTAATGGACTTCTGTACTGGCAGCAATGCAATGACTCATGACAATTCTGAGGGATTTATGGAAAAGAACCCTACCCACATTCAGAGGAAGAACTACAGGAGTAGAAACACAGAAGAAAAAACAACTGCTTGAACACACATGGGTTGATATGGACATGATTGGGGATGTAGACTTGAAAATACCACACCAATGCAACTATCAATAATATGGAAATAAGTCTTGATCAATGACATAAGTTAAAACCAGGTGAAATGCGCATCAGCTATGCGGGGGGGCAGGCTTGAGGGGGGTGAAAGGGAAAGTAAAAACATGAATCATGAAACCATGGAAAATTTTTCTAAAAAATAAAATATTAAAAAAAGAAAAAAATTTAAATGAAATAAATCACCAAGACAGAGGATGCAAAGGAAAAAGAAAAGAAGGTCTAGGACAGTCTTAGGATATACCCCTTAAACCATGTTTAAGGGAGGGGACTCAAATGATGATCCAGCAAAGAGAACTGAAGAGTGGTGAGAAAAAAAAAGGAGAAGATTCAAGAATGTAATATCACAAAATGAGGGAAGAAGTTCATATATGTGCAAAGGAGAGATTAACCAGGTAAAGCATCCAAATCCAAATCCAAATCACTAGCACCAAAAGAATAGCAAATACACAATTGAAGATTCAACTCACACCCAACAAATTGGTGAAGATGATAAGAAAATAGTTAATATCAAAGGAAAGACAGGAACACTAAATACAGTTTGTAGAGATGAACAGAGTGACGAGATGGCTTAGTAGCCAGAGGTCTGGGTCTGGAGTCAGGAAAACTTGAGTTCAAATCTGACCGTGTGACTCTGGGCAAGTCACCTAAATTCTGTTTGCCTTAATCCACTGGCGAAGAAAATGGCAAATTGCTCCAGTATCTTTGCCAAGAAACCCATACAAAATCAGAATTGGACATGACTGAATAACAATAGAGCTGTGAAATGGTCCGATTATTCCAGAAAAAAATTTGGAATTATGATAAAAAAAATACCAAAAATGTCCATACTCTTTGACTCAGAGATCTCACGGTTAGGGGACTATGGATATGGATAAGGTATAAGCTATGGATAAATTGTATGGATAAAACACAAGTTGTGAGTCATGGCTAGTGTGATAATTTTTTTTTTTTAGAGCTTTTTTTCTTCTTTCTTTTCTAATATCTTTAAAACAAACAACACAGGGGCAGCTAGATGGTTCATTGGATTTAGACCTGAGACTAGAGATAGGAGATCCTAAATTCAATTCTAGCCTCAGACACTTCCTAGCTGTGTAATCCTGGGCAAGTTACTTAACCCTCATTGCCTAGCCCATGTCACTCTTCTGCCTTAGAACCAATACTTAGTATTGATTCTAAGAAAGAAGGGAAGAGTTAAAAAAACAAAAAACAAACCATGCAATAAGTAGGGGAAAGGGGAGGAACAGATTTAGAAATGCAATTTGTATTAAAAAAATAGGTAAACAAAAACAAGAATATAAACTTTAGGGTAGGGACTGCCATTTTCCCCCTCTATCTTCAGCATCTAACACTATGCCTTACACATTGTAGAGCTAGGACAGCTTAGGTGATTCAATATATAGAATACTGGACTTGGAGTCAGAAGATCTGAGGTCAAGTCTGGCCTCAGGCATTTATTAGATGTGTGGTCTTTGGCAAATTACTCAACTTCTTTCTGCCTGTTTCCTTAACCATAAAATGGGGATAATAATAGCATTCACCTCACAGGAATTTTGAAAAGATTAAATGAGATAATATTTGTAAAGTGCTTAGCAAAGTGCCTGGAACATAGTAGGTGCTTATTTAATAAGTGCTTGTCCCCTCCACCCATCCTTAATAATTTTTGGTAACTGAATGGATAAAGTGGCAACTGCTATGGATATCTTGAAGTGAAGTGGAACAGTGAGGTGAGTTCATTCCAGGCATAAGAAATCAAAGGCTATTAGAATTGCAAGGGAGCTGAGCATCAGCATCTTTCTATCCCAACCTCACATTTGCCCCGATCCACTTAATCTATATTGCTCAATGAATCAAGCCTATCTATAGTATCACCTCTGCTGGAACACTATAAAGACAGGGAGTTCACCAACTTCTAAGCTAACTTCATCTACTGTTGAATTGATATAATCACTAAGATTTTTTCCTTATATTGAGCCCAAAATTGCCTTCCTCTAACTTTTACCAATTATTCTGAGTTTCTTCAGGTGCCACAGAAACTGTTCCTTTTCCCCACTGATAGCCCTCCAGATGTCAAAAGTCAGCAATCCTGTCTACCCTTCCTCAACAAGTCTTCTCTTTAGTTTCTGGTTTCCTTCCCTTTACCCTCTCTCATGTGTGCATGCCCTTCAGGATAAGAAGTGCTAAGGATGGCAGCTGTCTCTTCATTCCCTAAAACAAGCCTAGTCAAAACTGGCTCCACTAGCTAAGGAAGGATTCATTCTCCCCAAGTGTGTTTCTGAGGAAAACCACTGATGGCACTAAGGCTACTTAGCTGAATATTCCATTTATGTTCTTCTCACTAGCTTCACTCACTTATTTTCAAGGCTCAAATATCCCAGAGGACAGTCTTTAATCAGATAATCAGCAAGTATTTAGTATTAGGTCTGATTATATGCTAGGCATTGTGCTGAGTACTGGGGATACAAACAAAAAAGTGAAGTAGTCTCTGTTTACCTTCTACTAGGGGAACACAAATACATTTGTTGGCCAGGAAAGGGAATTATAGTGTAGGCCAATGGTTCTAACCCTGGAGTCCCTGAATTTATTAAAAGCATTTTTCTAACTATTTCAATATAGTTGAAATCTTATACATTTTATTTTATGCCTTTAAAGATATTATTCTGAGAAGGAGTTCATAGGCTTAACTGACTGCCAAACGGTCCATGATAGAAAAGAGGTTTATCTAGACCAGTGATTCCCAAAGTGAGTGCTACCGCCCCCTGGTGGGTGCTGCAGTGATCCAGGGGAGCAGTGATGGCCACCGGTCCATTTATCTTTCCTATTAATTGCTATTAAAATTTTTTAAAAATTAATTTCCATGGGGCTAAGTAATATTTTTTCTGGAAAGGGGGCGGTAGGCCAAAAAAGTTTGGGAGCCACTGATCTAGACAGTCATAGTGATTGTTTGTATAGGCACAGCTCAATACGTTATCTTGTCATTTCTAGTAGGAATACTAATACTCACTGATTACTATTCCCTGGACAAGAAGTAAAAAGCAAGGAGTAGAAAATGCTGAGGAAAGCACAATTGCTGGAAAGATGATAAGATGAATCCTGGTATCTTGCAATCCAGGCAACAGTTTTATTCCATTTTGGTCCCTCAATTTGCCCCAAGTACAAATTACAGAGGGCAGCATGACATTAAAAATGAAATGATGATAGACTCAGTATTCCTGTTCCTCTGGCCCAAAGGCTATGGCTGCAGTTTGGAAATCATGGTGGCAGCCTGTCATTTAATGGCTGGATATATGGCTTCTATTTAGGGCTTTTGGAAATAAGAAAGAGCAACTATCCTACTAAAGATAAGGGATCTTGGCCAAAAGGCAGAACACCCGCTCCCCTAGTCCCTTAAAGTAAGGTGAGACTCTTTAATTATGGACAGCTGGGGAGAAGGAAAGGCGAAATATGAGCTATGACTCCTTATCTGCCACCAATGGTGCCTCTGAGGCCAAGTAGGATGAAGAAAGGAAGGGGTGGGCTGTCAGTTTTTCCAGCACAGATCTTTCTTCCAGGTTTTAGAATAAAGCCATTAAAACATTTCATCCAGGCCATAGTTTGGGAGAAAATCAAATCTTAGAGTATACTTCAGGGAGAAAATCCAGAACCTCTTTTCCCAATAAAGTGAGGAGTCAGCTTCCTCCAAGCTTATGGTGGGGGGTAGAGCAGGATAATGTGCCTAAAGAAATCTGTTCTTGTGGTTATAGCTACTGGCACTCACTGCTTCCTGGCGCTATGCCCATTCTCTTCATCAGAGGTCACCTTGTCCTCCAATGCTGGATCACCAGTGACAGTAGCCCAAAGTTCTCTCCTAAGAGATGTCAAGCCCTCTCTTTTCCAGTTAGCTCAAAAGAGAACAACTTAGTGGCCCCTGTTCAAATGGAACAGAGTGGTTTCATCACAAAAGTGATGGTAATGTAGAAAAAATTCAACTTCATTCCTGGGAATGGATAGCTCTAGCTCTTGATATTAGAAGCCTTCAGTAATATGGCCCCCACCTTATTCTGCCTTATTGCACATGACTCCCATTCACACTCTACTTTCTAACCCAAACATTTTATTCTGTACTCTCCAACTTCGATCCATTTGCACAGGTTAACTACATATCTAGAAGGGATGTTTTTTACATTTCTGGATACTAAAATCTTTCTCCTTCAAGACCCAGACCTGGTGCCACCTTCTTCATATGGCTTTCCCCCAATATCCTACCTGAAAATGAATTTTCCCCATCCTCAATCTCTAATTCTTTTCTTTAAAATCTCACCTACAATAATTATATTCTAATTTTTAATTTAAGAATCTATTTGTCATCTTTCTATTTGTTTATAAATTCCTTGAGGTGAAGGATTATATGATTCTCTATCTTTTTATCTCCATTGTCTAGCACATGACAATCAAAGCCCAAGTTAGGTTCTTCCCCTCCTCCCCTAGCTTTTTAAAAAAACCTTTACCTTCTGTCTTAGAATCAATACTAAGTATCTATCAGTTCCAAAGCAGAAGAGAAGTAAGGGCTAGGCAACTGAAAGTAAGTGACTTGCCTAGGGTAACACAGATAAGATGTGCCTGAGGCCATATTTGAACTCTGGACCTCCCATCTCCAGGTCTGTTTCTCTATCCACTGAGCTAACAACTGTCCCTCTGGATAGGTTTCTGATAAATATTTAAATGAATTAAATACAGTTTTTCTCAAAGCTGGGCTCACAAAACTTAACAAGAGAACTCAAACTACATGAAGAACCCTCAACTTTCTTGATGTTGTGTATGGATGGTTCCCACAACTGGGGAAAAGGCTGAGTGGGTTCCCTCTATTTCCCTCTCACCTCTGTTCATAGCATTCAGCTAAATCAAGCAGTGAAGTTCCTCAACTAAGATTGAATTCGGAAAGTGTCAGATGATCCACAGATAGAGAAGAGACAAAGTAAATCTCTTGTGCCTCAAACATGTGGTCTGGCAGACAAGAGGCCTTCTTTCCTTCCCCACTGAGGTCTGTAGCTTTAGTACAATTCCTGGCTTCCCAGCAGCTCTTGCATTCCCAGGTGGCAGCTGCAGCCAAGAATTCTGTTAACCAGACACTCTCAACCAGGCAGTCTGACCTCCTCCCTCTGAAGTGGACCTCACCAGAGCAAACTCACCCCTGAGGGGCTGCTATATTGGACTACAGCAATGCCCTGTAACTGAGGCCTCCTGGGAGTTCATTCAGAAGAGCCAGATGGTGCCAAAAGATCCCTAGGTTGGACCATGTCTATAATCTGTAAGCTATGTTGACTTTCCAGAGGCTAATAGACACAGAATCAGAAGTTTCTTCTAACTCTGTGTGAAGCACCAAGGACCTTGATAAATGTCCCTACCCCACTGGCTGTTAGGTAACTCCTAGCTGTTGAGTCTCCAGAGAGGGCAGTGAGGGATCATAAACCAGAAGTGCAGGAGACCTTGGACCACTTCTTGAATTTCTAAGGAGCTGAAGCTCCCTGCTAACGAACTGAAGCTAAAAGCCCACAAATATCACTTTGAGGTTTCCATTAAGGGGGGAAAGCAGGCATTAGTAGGGAGATAGGGAACTGCATGGTCTCAAAAGTGGACTCAGGCCTTGGTATCTCCTTATTTGCAGCCACTGGAACCAAAGCTTGTAGAGGGCTATGATTAAGAATAACAATTATTCCATTTTGGCCTAAATTTCCTAGATAATTCCTCTATGTAAATATGGTTTGTGCCTGACCTGCCTGATCCAACTCTGTCCACAATAACTACTAAAAACAATTGACATCTCCTACCTCTATTTTTTTCCCAATCATTATTCCTATTGACGTCTAACTGATCTAAAGCTTCCAATATTCCTTTAAGCAGAGTCTTGTGTAAGCAATACTCCTTGCTAAAGCTGTTCATGGGCTGGCTGTGGATACTCCATCTGCCACTGTCCCACTGGAGTAGGGTTTCAGGGTTAAGATCCTGGTTATTGTTACCTGAGCAATGCTGTAGCAGGTGTGGAAGAGAACAGTGACATTGGGATCAATTAGGCTATCTTTGAGAGATAAGAGCTTTTCTGCTACTTCATCCTGATAATCTTGGGCAAAACCTGTAGGAGAAAAGAAAGTTCATCAGTATAATCTAAGTAAAGCCATTCTCCAGCCAGACACAGTAGTGTAGGAAGCCTAAATTCCTAGATTCAGGGTGCCCTCTCCTGGCGACAACCCTTCCAGCAAGTTAAGCTAAGCAGCTGGGGCCAGATAGGCTGCTGCAGGGCAGCTCAGAAAGCCATTTCCCCCCCCATTTCTACAAGCAGTGTATGTAGAGAACACCAAACTAACCCATTTGGGGAAGAAGGGGAGCAATAAATGCAAAGCCTGAAAGCTAGCTACAAAATAACTGTTTATCACCTCTGAGGCATTCTCAAGTAGCTATGGGATGAACTTTGGTCATAAAGAATTAGAAATGATTGAAAAATAACTGAACAATAGAATTAACAAAGGTTTCACCCACAGTGCTGTCTGAGACCCTAGAAACACACTCAAACCTAGCTGCTCTCACTTTTTGTATCTTTAGAAATCAACAGGTCTAAATCTTCAGAAAACTTATCTTTGTACAAAGCAAGAAACATCCACAAGGTCATATAGTGAACTCTTATTATTATGAGAGAACCTACAGAAGGAAAGCGACTTACCCACGATCCTACAATTAGTCAGAATCAAGATTAGAAGCCAGTGGTGGCTCATCAGGCAGCCCCGAAATGACCATTCATCTCCCCAACCCCCCTCACTGTGCCTAGTGGCTCTCACCCTCATAGAAGAGTTGTATGTAGAGTAATGAGTAAACACAGTCCAAGGCATTGTGTCGGAGAGTAGACAATGAGTCTGCACACCTCGGAGAGAAGATCCCAACAAGAAGCCCCAGGTTATAGAACGGTACAATTGCCTGGAAAGAGAGGGTACCCAGAATGGAATTTAAAAGAAGTTTGGAGCCTTGTAGGCAGCAGTCACTCCTATACCTGAGAGATCAGGTCAAGTAGAGCCCTAGTGAACCTCTGGTCCAGGGCTGGTCCAGGTAGTATCTTGGAACTTGTCGCACTGAGAATAACTCCAGGATTTTCACCCAAAGGACCAGTACAATTAAACATAGTAGCATGCTCCAAAAGGACTAGAAAAACTCAGGAAAGGGAAGCCAAGTTACAGATGAGATGCAGTTACAACTCTAAAAGGCAACCTCCTCACTACTGAGTTAACCTTTTGAAATACCATGTCTTCAGTTACTCTAGCCATCATCCACTATGTGCCAGGGGCTATATTTTAAATAAGCATAAATGTGCATGGCCAGGGTAGGGTATATTTATGCTACTCATATTCATTTGTATTTCATGTTTGTTTTGATTTTATCACTATAAATGTTTCAAATTCATCTCTTCTCTCCATCCCTCAGCCACCAAGCCCTTATCACCTCTTATCTGGACAAATGAAAGAACCTCTTAACAGGTTTCTCTTTGTCCTTATCAATCCAGCACAGAGAATCAGATGAATACATTATAATGTATGTCTGATCAGTCATTAATCTGTTTATCATCCTTTAATGATAATCTCAACTCTATCCAGAAGCAAGTCTAAACTGGTTAGACCAAGCAATGCAGGTGCCCCCCAACTCTCACACCCAGGTCCCTGCCTCGATTTCTAGCCTTAGATTCCTGTAGGGGAGTAGTATGTCAAGTATGATTCTTTCCTTTAGCTGAACCTTTAGACATGGTACTTCAAAGAGTTAATTCAGTAGGGAGAAGGCTATCTTTCAAAGCCATTATTCAAACATACTTGTTCTATTCCTACCCTAATGACTTTTCTCATATTGCTGCCTCCCTCACAATCTTCAATTGTCAAAGTTCTCCCCGTCCTTCATGGGCCAGTTTAAATGCTACTCTCTTCCAGGCCACTTTCTTGGATCCTTCCAACTAGAAGTGACTTCCTTCCTCTGAATTCCCAAAGAACTTCAGGTCTCCTATGGTATCTTGTATTTTGATTAATGGCAAATTTTATCTCTCCTTAGATACTATAAACTTACTGGGGCATGAATACTGCCATACTAACATATTAAATTTTTGTATTCTTCACATATGGCAAGCATTCAATAAATATCAGTTGAATAAGAAAAATGCCTCTTCTCCTAAAAGATGGAATAGGGGCCTTCTCCAACTTCAACCCCCAATCAGATGAAAGGTATAACAGAAGACAGGGAGAAGAAGAAGGATAAAGAGAAAGGAAGATAAAGGATAATAATATAATAATAATAATAAAAAGATAAACATAACGGAAGGCCAAAGGAGTCCAATGTGGCAGGGTATACAAAACAGGATGAGGACATAGAAAAAATAGGCCTAAGTCTAACCTAGGCAATCAGAAAAAAAGAAAGGATAGGCAGACTAAAGGGGAAACTTATCAACTAAAGATTTCTAAAAGTCAGATGGGTTGCTTCAGAAAGTAATAAATTCCCCATTATTGGAGGTCTTCAAACACAGGATGACAATCATTTATCAGAAGTACTTTCCAAGTCTGGGAAGAGAGGAGATAGCAAATACACCTGGAGAAAAAGAAGATCATGAGGGAACAGAGTGGGGCATGATAGTAACTGGGGGCCATGTGAACATACTTACGATAACATTCAAATGCTCTAAGAAGTAGCGCAGCAGATAAGCACTCAACCCTAGGGCACGTTCCCGCTCATGTCCTTTGGGAGATTTGATCCATGGGGTCAAATGCTGGAAGGAATATGAAGAAGAAAAAAGTTTCATAACAACCAGCTGGGATGGAGGTAGGATTTCAGAGATAGATGCCCCATCCCTGAGCAGGAAGGCCCAATAGTTACAGGAAGAGATAGTTCTCTTTGGGTACCAGCCCCTTAAGTCAGTTCCAATATGGTATCAACCCCACTTTTAGAGACATATGAGTGGGAGCAGGGAATGGTGCTAGATTAAGATAGCCTTCCCAAATCTGGCCAAATGAAGGATAAATAAAGGAGTGCTGCGACAGCACTTTGGAAACAAATAGAATCTGTAAAATTTTCAGGTATTCTACTGACTTTCAGGGCTCATCCTTTCTGCCAGCCAAAATATGTTCAACTGACCCTATCTTGACAAGCATCTGTTGGCTACTCCAAAGCCATGAAGTCTTTGTCCTTGGACCTGAGGACCACAGTCCTGGCTACCTGTTCATGAGTACCATCCCTTCATTCCTGGTTTGCCTAGCTCCTATAATCACCCTGTTGGAAATACTTCCATAGGTTTCACCATTGTAGACTCACTATCTAATGGAGAGACAAAGCTTTCATAAATAAAGAGGAACTTCATTTGAGAGCCAAGTATAAACAATGTCTCAGTGAGGTGTCTCAAATCCTATTTAGCTTTGAATTGATACAACTTAAGTAAATCTTTAAAGTTGTTAGTCCTGGGCTTCTTCACAAATGGGCTCATGGACCTCTCTTAGGGGACTAGGGAAAATTATCTATGAAAGGGCAAGATGCAGAGCAGAGAAACATAGCCATGCCCACATTTGGCCCACAGGCACTGCTTCAGTGGCTCACAAAACCAAAGTCATTCTGGGACATAGGAGAGGCAGTCACTGGGCTATATGTTCCCCCTACATATGGAGTGTCAGAAGACTATGCTGAAGGGATTCTCCTAGAGAATTCCTGGCTCTCCCTAACACAGGGACCATGAAGAAAGCAACAGAGGAACTGACTACCAACTGGCCCAATAGCTCCCAGCTAAAGGAGGAAGTGAAGTGGAAGAAAAGTCCCATAACAGGATGTTAAGAGAAATGAAAACCATTTCAAGAGCTGGGGTCTAGATGTGGCTAGACTTTCTGGGGCTGTGGGGATGGGATAATAAGGTCTGGCTAGGTCCTCTGTTGTTCTGTGGAGCTCACCACCCCACCTGATCATACCTCAAACATGTTCTGCAGGCCTTGGGGAGATAAGTTTCGAAGCAGAAGTCTTGTCAGCAAATCCTTGAGTGCAGTCATAGTATCAAAGTACAGGGTCTAGATGAAGAAAAGTAACAACTGTTACATCATATGTTACAACAGCGTCCTCCAAAGAGCTCTGAAAGGGAGGAGAGAAGAAAAAACTCAATACAAGAGCAAGACTCCAGGCCACAATCATGGCCTTCCAGGGACCAGAGTATGGTCCATCTACCTGGCAATAAGCAGTAAAGCCAATTCCAGTCACTCCCTGCCCGTTGGCCTAAGTGAGGTTCCCTGTTTAAGTCTGCTCAGGACCCTCCTCACCTCCTGGAAGTAGGATGTTATCCCAGCATCCGAAGGGAGGGCCAACACACTATGTAGGCAGCTGTGGATCAACTCAGCTTTGTCCAGGTCTTCCAGTGGAGGCTCCAATGTTCTTGAAAATAGGTCAAGGAAGCCCCTTTTGAGTATCTGAAATCTTATCCTCACCTCATAGGACTTCTAAAGACTGGGCACAGATAGGAGTTCTTTAGAGGGCAATCAGAGACCCTGATGTGAGTTGTTGTACACTACGGTCTAGTTGTGTCAGACCAACTGCATTAGAAATAGCCATGCACTCAGATCGAGTGCTTCCTTCCTCTTTGAGAGAGGAGCTCTGGACAGTGATAGGCTGCTCTGTGCTGTTGATTATCAGTGCCCAAAGGAGCACAGCTGAAAGAAGGAAGGCAAAGAGAGACAAAAACTAAACAGAGAGACCTATGGCAGGAGGAAGACCCTTTCGGTAATGGCATCTGATTTCACCTCACTATGAAAGGGCTATGGGCCCCGAGGACAGATGTACCCCTAGCTCTAAAGTCAACTGGTGAATGCTGCAACAGCCTCCTAATATCACCTGACTCAGCAGGCATTCTCCCCAGCTCAGTCAGATCTAACATACAATCTAGGTCTTTTCCAGTGACGAGAAAGGATACGATAAGTAAGTGCAGGCAATCATGGCTCTCTTGCGTATTGCTGTCTTCAGAAAGTCCATGGGCTCTGCTCTGATAAATTCCTAAGCAAAGAAATCCAGAACTATCCCTTAGCACTTGTCTGTATCAGGGCTTTTCTTTTGCTACCCATAGCCCACCTTCTTAGAAGACTTCTTTCTCCTCTATGGAGGCAAATCCCTTGATGTGGAAGGTCCCTCCTACATGTACATTTCAAATCTTTCCTCCCAATTCCTAAGTCTCTCAATCTTAATTCACAGGCCCTCCCAATGAACCCCAAGCATACTTCCCAATAACTGGTTGGATCTTATGTAGGTCCTCCAAAATCCAACAAGAGGCTCTCTGGTACTACAACATAATCCCTATGAATGCCCACTGCCAACCAAAACCACCTTGGAGTCTTGGGCTTCCCAGAACCCCCTATGAAAAACCCTTTCATCCCTAAGGTGAAGGAAAGTTCCAGCTTGGTTCTGCCTCACCATCATTTGAGTCACCAGCTCTGCTTTCTGAGAGAAGACGAAGGAAGAAGACTGAACACTGTTACAGATGGCTTGGCTGATCATGCAGATACTCCGAATGAGGCACAGCTTCAAGGTTAGGTCCTGATGACAAACATCCCAGGAAAAAAGGTTGGACATGGGCACTAAGGAACAGCCAGAAGGCCTGCCAGAGCCAGTTACCACCATCAAAACTGGCAATCACACAAGCCTAAATCAGGTGGGACAAGTGCAATCTTCTGACAAAGGAATCTAAGGACAAGAGGCCTCAGCTCTCTGCTCAGTGTCTGAAGTATTCTAAGGCTAAAAACAGAATGCTTGAGGTCCCCAAGACTGGGAGCAATATTCCTGAATCTCTTGAAATGGAGTATAATATACCCAAATAAATAAGGCTTAAGTTCAGGATCTAGCATAAGTGGCCCCCATCATTCCATGCTGCTGACTACTACCAAAGGGCTGAACAATGGCTTTTTCCACCTTAGAGGCAGAAATATTCTTTACTTCTTTTGGAAAGGGAAGTAGCTTTCTCTTTCCTCCTCTACTGCAGTTGGTTATCTTGAAGGTCTGGTCCTGCTCCGAACAGAGCCCAAAAGGACAAGTGATTTATTCCCTGTATCCAAAGATACTCAACTCTGCTAGGACTCATTATCCTTAAACCCAAGGGCCATATACTTTATGAGGTCCAATCCTGTCCTAATCTGAAGATCGTTGCCTGAGCCCTTGAGGAAAGAGTCTATCTTTGCCTGTGACAAGGTATCATTGTTACCATTGTTACTACTTAAACCTTTCTGTAAGTATGTAATTCCAGGTCAAGGCATTAGTAATACATCACATGTCCATTTACCAAGAAGGTCATGTTTTGACACATATACAATCAGTCTCTAATAAAGGGAATTAAGAAGAGTAAAATGTAATTCCCTAAATGGAGAAGTTGGGAATTTACACTCCTTGTCAGCACTTCTACCTAGAGATAGTGAGAAGGGGAGAAAAGCTAATAGGGTAGATTTAGAAAAAGTCTCCCAAGATCCCACAAATAGGATGGAGCCAGTACCTATCCTTCCTAGTGTCCAGGAGACCTTGTTCAGTAGAAACCTACCCAATATGTAGGATTACTGAGTAGGACAAGAAGATTCCAGTCAACACTAAAAAGAGCTGTTCAACAAGTGGTTTTCTTTGGGGAGGGAGGTGGGAGGTTAGTGGGAGGTTTGTCCAGCAATACCATGAATTATAGAGTCCTCCTCTGACAAATAATACAGATGAACTAGGGGATCTCTAAAATGTCTGCCAGTTCTGACATTATAGGAGTCTATGAAATGAGTGAACAGAGACATCAATCCCAATTTATGTCCCTGCCTTTACCGTCCCATTCCCCCAGGTGTCATTACCTAATTATATCCATTAGGTTTGCTCCAACCACTACGCATCCCCTAGGAAGTACAGAAACAAAGGTGCAGGAGCCAGGCGGCTTGGTCTGTTCTCAGAGAAAATGGCTCAACTGTCCCAAAGAAAGGGGACTCCAGTCATTTTATAGAAGCCCTTTCTTGTCAGGCTAGTGCCAACACAAATCCAGAAGGGAAACACATTAGTGAAGTTGGGAAAAGTAAGGCTCCTTGGGCCTGATGTAGGAATCCAAGGATAGCCTGAACTGCCTTTTTCAGCTGATTCTAAGAAGTTCTTTTGGGGATCGGGGAATCTGGCACTAAACAAGCAGTGGGGAGCAAAGCTAGAGGTGAGACAGCATCCTGTCTCTCTCTCTGGCTTGTTGACCCTGAATGATAGGTATATATAGGGATGAGCACGGAGTAGGAGGACTCAGGACAAGCCTGGCCAACAAAGGAGACTGCACACATATCACTGAAGCATGTATGAATATTTATAGGGCAGGAAGTTTGTGGGCCCACCCCCCATACATACTCCATAGATTCCAGCCAGCACCAGCTTTAGAGAGGCCTAGTAAGAAAGGGTTAGTTAGGGTGGGGAATGGGTAGGGTGAGATGTATGGACAGAGTTTCCTCAAAAGTTCAATTTCCTCCTTCTGAACACAGGGACCCATCCAGGAAGTTTTCCCTTAGAGCGTTCCACCCTGATGCTCATTACAAAGTATAGAGGAAAAGACAGAAATAGCAAAGGAAGAATAAAGAATTCAGTTTTAATTCCTCAACACTGTACCTTAGTTTCTACCTTTATTCCCAGAACCTGAACAACAAAAAAAAGTAAAACAAAAAATTAAAATGAGCAACTGTAGTATGAGCAAACACTTAAGTGCCTAGAGTTCTCATCATATCTATCCCCCTGCCCTGCTAAGTCTCACCTGGCCCATCTCTAGACTAGCCAGGGCTTTGTGATGGGCCAGTTGTTGACAGGAATCAACTTCCAGGCTGATACCCTCCTACTAACTCCCCGTGCCCTGGGCAAAAGCTGTCCAGCTCCCCACCTTGGTGTTGAAGTACTGGAAGACGTTCCTGAGTATGTCAGACTCGATCCTAGCCAACACCAGCTCCTGAGGAGCACGCATAGCCACATGCCCATAGCACAGAATCAGTGTGCTTTTGACTTTGTCCACTTCAGTATCACTGCGGTCCTGCCAAGACAGAGGAAAGATCAACACTGGGGATTCTTATCTACTGTTCCATTTCCTCAGTGCAGTTCCCAATTCCCATAAACCACTCAAAGAAGGAAAAGATGGGAAAAAGAGGAGTTGTTTTCTAGTAGGCCAATTCAAATGTTACTGGGACAGTGTAAAGTGAATTTCCTTTTTAGGAGGAATCTACCCTAACTAAACCCTGATGGACAAGAGGTCTCTGTCAAAGGACTAAGGTCTAAAAAGTAAAGTGAGGAATATGGGCCTGGGAGATCTAAGGGAGGAAGAATAAAATTACAAAAAGGATCTGCCCCATTTTGCTTCAAAAAGGATATAATAGAGACTTCTGAGTTAAGATGGCTGCAGGGTAGTAGCAGGACTCTTATTCTCCTCACCACTGACCCATACATGATACCTCAAAAGGACAAAAAAACAAAATCCAGATGAATGAAGACACTCCACAGTAGGGTGCAGCATCGAAGGTACGTGGGATTTGGGCATTTCCATGCTATAAGGGGGTGAAATAGCTCCCACCAAAATGCAAGCTGATCAACCTCCCCCACCCCACCTACCATGCCAGAGTCAGAGCCAGCATGGCAGAAATAGAGGTAGTGTGGGGCAATCTCTAGGTTCTTGGCAGCTGACTGGGACCACTAGGGGTTTGCCCCTGAGAGCAGCTAGACTTGAGACCCCAGGAAGCTAAAGAGTGCGGAGCTTGGGCACAGAGATAGAACTGAGAGGAGAAGAACAGCAGACAGTAGAAGCCTCGTTGAGACTCGAAAAGTAACCTCAGGCAAAAACTGCTCCATAGCCCCATACACAGAGAGCCTGCCCTCCTCACTCAGACTTCTGGTTGGGAAGGAAAAACCAGCATAGTGATGGCAAGCAAAGCCCAAGAACTACAATCTTCAACCACCAGAGAACAAGAGAAAGGCACTGACCTTGGATAATTTTTACAGAGAAAAAAATCTAGACCATAGAGGAGACAGCAGAGGAGGACAAACAAGTAAACACATCCAAATCTTCCCAAAAAATGGAAATTGGTCACAAGCTCTTGAAGAGTTCAAGTCTGAGATCATGAGAAAGGTGGAAGAGATTTGGCAAGAAAAGTGGGAAACAGCTCAAAAAGAAATGAGCAGTTTAAAAGACAGAAACTCCCAATTGGAGAAAGAAGCCCCAAAATCAAATGAAATGATAAGCAAACTGGAGACCAAAATTAAACAGCTGGAAACTATGAAAAACAAGATAAACCAAACAGAAAAGGAAAATCAAAATATTATAGTAGAAAACTAGTCTTTAAAGACCAGAATTGGGCAAGTAGAAGCCAATGATCTTGCAAGACAGCGAGAATTAATAAAGCAAAGTCAAAAGACTGACAAAGTAGGAAACATGAAATATCTCACTGAGAAAATGACTGACCAAGTAAAAAGGTCTAGAAGAGACAATCTAAGAATCATTGGTCTTCCTGAAAAATCAGAAACAAACATGAATCTTGACATCATACTACAAGAAATCATCGAAGAAAACTGCCCTGATGTTCTTCAACAAGAGGGCAAAATATACATTGAAAGAGCCCATAGATCACCCTCTATACTAAATCCTCAAATTTAGTATAAAAAACCCCCAGGAATATAATTGCCAAATTCAAGAGTTTCCAAGTTAAGGAGAAAATATTACAAGAAGCCAGAAAGAAACAATTCAGATATCAAGGAGCACCAATCAGGATTACACAGGATCTGGCAGCCTCCACATTAAAAGACCACAAGGCTTGGAATATGATGATATTCAGAAAGGCAAGAGAATTGGGTCTACAACCAAGGATTACCTACCCATCAAAACTGACCATATACTTCCAGGGGAAAGTATGGGCATTCAACAAAATAGAAGATTCCAAGCATTTGAAAAAAAAAAAGACCAGAACTAAGTGGAAAGTTTGATATCCAAACACAAAAATCAAGAGAAATATGAAAAGGTAAGCAAAAAGGATATAGTAGAGAATAAGAATAGCAAGAAAACTATATCATAGCTGTTGGGCAAAGCAAGACAGCAAATCATTATCTCAGAAGCAGTGTGAGGTAGTAGGAAAAGAATGAAACTAAAAGTCAGGAAGCCTATCTCTACATTCACTACTTCTTATGTTAAGAAAGCCAGGCTCCCTTTGTAGGTCCTGTGTCCTCATCTCTGAAATTAAATGGTTGAACTAGACCAGGGATTCTTAACTTTTTTCTTTTTAGTGTAGACTCCTTTGGTAATTAGTTTGGCAAAGCCTAGGGATCCTTTCACAGCATCATGTTTTCAAATGCGTAAAACACACAGGATCACAAAGGAAACAAATTAGATTTAATTACAGTTGTCAAAATATTTTTAAAACAAATTCACAGATCCCAGATAAGAACCTCTGATTTAAATGATCACTAAGATTCTCTGAGCTTTAAGGCATGAGGAAGCAGGAAGTTTCTAATTAAAAGGTAAAACACTGGAAGAGTTTCATCTGAGAAACCAGTCCATTACTTGTCGGTGGGGTCTGATTCCTGCTGGGACTTCTGACTCAGCTTAAGTGCTGAATTGTCTGTCCTTTGGGGTTGAAATAGTGACATTAATATGGTTTAATACTAAATACCACTAAAGCTAATTTAAGAACAAAGTTCCTTTTGGCCACCAAACTCTGGTGGCCAATTCCCGAGCCAAGACTGCCCAGGGGCCTTAGTAGGATAATAAAGAAAGACCTTAGGAAGGGTTTTTGGCAGCTTAAGAGATCCTCACCTAGCAATTCCAACACTGTAAGCAAGGACAGGAGTCCTAAAGACAACAACTGATGAGCATCTTCTCAGTGGAAGTAGATATTTTTAGGAAAAGTCTACTGTCTGGGGTATTGTCCCTAGTAGGGGCATTCTACTCCCTTACTACTTTCTTCTCAGATTATTAGAAGTCATGGAAAAGAGTTAAACCTATTGCCCATCAAGGAAGATAATTTATATGCTATATTCCAGTGATTCCCAAAGTGGGCATCACCGCCCCCTGGTGGGTGCTGCAGCGATCCAGGGGGGCAGAGATGGCCACAGGTGCATTTATCTTTCCTATTAATTGCTATTAAAATTAAAAAAAAATTAATTTCCATGGGGCTAAGTAATATTTTTTCTGGAAAGGGGGCGGTAGGCCAAAAAAGTTTGGGAACCACTGCTATATTCTAATCAAACCAGAAGGGTTTGGATGATACCACAAAAGCATTGCTGTCTCCTGCAGTACCTCTAGTTTAGCCTATTTCATCAATCTATTCAGTGAGTGCTTAAATCTCAATCTATTTCAACTGCTTGAACTAGTCACTTACCATCTCTGATTCTTTGGGCATCAGTTTCCCCAGATGTGAAAAGGGGACAAAATGTGCATCATGAATGTTAATGAGGCAAAAAGGTTGGTCCACAACAGTATCATACCATAAGGAGAAGATCTGGGAACACAACGGGATTCAGGGGCCCAAGGCCAAGGGGAGTAGAACAAGTCTTCTTCTCCTAAGTCACCTTCTGAAAATTAACTCCATACCTTAAAAATGTTAAATATGCCCACAGATTTCCTGAAGATGTCTGATTTCACAAAGTCCTCCAGCTTTGCCAGGGTATCATCTAGGTGATTAATAGCACAAATCCCAAAGCTGCAAGCCAGGCCCTAAGGATGTACATACATACAGTCAGGAGGGAAAAGTGTTTTATGTTCCAGCCCAGGCTTTCTGTTCAAACTGACTAATCTTGAAACCATTCCTTTTGGCCTCTCCACTGAGGACTTCTGGGACTTTTTACCATCTTCTTTATACCAGTCAATATAATACTTCATTCAAGACTGAATAACCCTTCTGAAAGCTTGGGAATGCAGTCTATAAAACAAGGTATCCTCTGTAAGCAGCTTCTCCAAAGGAAAAACAATAATAGCAATGATCAGGAATAGCTCTCCAACTCTCATCTCAGCTGCTCACTTAGATACCCATGAGCTTGAAAAGAATGGGATTTACAAGAACTAGACACACTTGCCCTGAAGGCATCTAACCAAAGAGGTAGAAGAGGAAAACATGGATTAGCTATGTATCCTCTACCCTGAGGCTGATTCAGTTATAAAGTATATACTTCCTCTCTATGTAGGTTCTATAGCCTGGGAAAGAGTCTTATCTCTTTTTGAAATAATGGAAGGAAAATCATGAATTATTCAGTAAATGAAGAAAAGTAAGGTTATCCTCTGATCATACTAGTTCAGAGGTAAGGTAAAGCACTGAGTGATTCAAATCCTGCAAATTTTTTTAACCCTTACTTTCTGCCTTAGAATCAATACTATGTATTGGTTCCAAGGCAAAAGAGTGGTAAGGGCTAGGCAATGGGAGTTAAGTGACTTGCCCAGGGTCACACAGCTAGGAAGTGTCTGAGGCCAGATTTGAACCTAGGACCTGTCTCTAGGTCTGGCTCTCAATACAATGACCTACTCAGCTGCCCCCTGCAAATTTTCTAATTCATAATGCCACTCAGTTTCCTCATCTGTTTATCTAGCAGACTAACAATTCTGAAAGACATGAGAAGGGGTTAGGGAGAAGTAATGATAGGAGATTTTAAAAGAATTTGAGCCTGAGGACAGGACAATGAAATTTGTTACTTAAAATATGAGAACATCAAATCAATATAATTAGGGTGGAAAGGGAGTATGCTGATCATCTTTAATTTTAACACAGACAATCTTGAGGGGGAATATGGGGAATAAATACACAAATAACAAGGGAGTATGGGGAATAAATATACAAATAACAAGGATAACACAAGGGCTAGCCCAGACATAAATACTTTTGGCTTCTAAAAACTTAAAAAAAGAAAAAGTCCCAGCACCTCCCTTTCAGCTTCCTCTTGGTACCGTGCTGTCTCAAGAAGTTCCTGAAGATGTTTTCTCACTATTTCCTTATT
Organism: Gracilinanus agilis; assembly: GCF_016433145.1. Lineage (NCBI taxonomy): Eukaryota > Metazoa > Chordata > Mammalia > Didelphimorphia > Didelphidae > Gracilinanus > Gracilinanus agilis. The sequence goes on from NC_058130.1 coordinate 704,715,835, forward strand.
TGAAGCAGCTCCCAATGTAGTTCCTATGCATTTATACAGGAAGTTCTGGAAAAAAACCATGAGATTTGCTTATAGATATTAATTGAAAAGAATAGATTAGCAAGTGTTAAGTCCCTTGTTCTGTACTAACTAAAATTATTTGTGTTACCTAAACCTTACCCTGTTATTTTTTTCCTTGTCCTTATAAATGAATGCCTGAAGGAAATTGCAGCTATAGCATGAAGTCTGTAGTAACAGGTGAAGCTCTCTTCTCTCTAGTTTTTCCACTGGTGATCTCATTCCCTCCAGTGCCTTCAATGAACCCCCATTTGCAGATGACTCATTTCTAATTCCTCCCCTATGCCCCAGTCCCAGATCTCCAACTGCCTGCTATACAGCCACACTGGAAAAATCCAATCAGTTTCTCAAGATCATGAGGTCTATTTAAAGAGGAGTTTTCTAAAGAAATCATAAGGAATTTGCCAACTAAATTATTAGACTTAAATATATATATATGTATATATATATATATATATATAAAGATGACAACACCAGCAGACTACTCAAGATGAGTGTTAGAAGTACTAGAGTAAACAATAAAATAATAAAATACAATCTCGTTTATCTTAGTATTCAAGGCTCTCCACAAAATCTGTCTCCAATCTACTCTTCTAGTCTCATACTTCTAATTCAAACTTTCTACATTCCTACAAAACTGGACTGCTATGCCCTGATATCATCTATAGTCTACTATTTCCCTGTTATGCATTTACACAGTCAATATATGCCTGTGAAATCATGCCAGGAACACATTCCATTTGTATCTCTGCCTGGTGTGCCTCTTCAACAAGCATTTATTATGTACCTAGTCACTGTGCTAGACAATGGAAAACAAAGGCAAAAACAGAGAAATCCTGGCCTTTAGTAAGTTTACATTATACTCATGGTAAATGACAAGTACACAAACAATACAAAATAAACACATTTACTCAGCTATCTAAACCATAAGCCTGCCTTTTCAGCCTTGTTTAACTTTATCCCTTCTCTTCTGCTTCTCCACAGCCTCTGCCTTAATTTGGAAAGCTCCTAACTGGTGTCTATGTTCAAAAAGAGGAGCATACCAAACACTGAGAGAAATAATCTTTCACCGCAAAGACCTTCTCCTTCCCACTCAGGGTCCAGGGCTACATCATACAATCTGGTATCAAACTTCCTTACTCTCACAATTTGCACCATGTTAGTGACTCATGCAAATCATGCCATTCTAATTAATTGAGGTCTGGCTCCAAAAAGGAAATTAGTTTCCTTTTCAATCCACAGAAAGCCAGGGAGTCAGGAACCTCCAGGATTGACAGCCCCTCATTAGAACTTGAACTCAGGAAGACAGATGAATCTTTCTCAAAAAGCCACTGCTCAAAAGCATTGCCATTTTTATTGGAATCTACCCCAAATCTACTCCTGCAATATGGTTTCCCTCCTTTCTACTCAACTGAACCTCCTTCAAAGATCAGGTGACTTTTCTTCAATTCAATGGCCTTTTCTCAGTCTTCATTATCATTGACTTTTCTGTGGTTTTTAAGACAATCACTTAGCTACTTTATTCAATCAAAACTTGCCATCCAGACCCTCTGTTCCAACCCTTTACCATGGCTCCTTGCTGTTCCTTTGACTCAGGGACCACAGATATAATCTGTTTAACCTATGCCTGACAGGAAACTCAAGTATAAAGCCCTAGATCTCCGATTTAAAAGGAAGAGGAATCCACAAACTCACAAACCAGTGCCAAATGACACTAACATATTGATTTCACATGTTAAATCAATGAGCCCATTCTCAGACAGCTCTAATTGTTAGGTAATTTTCCCATTGTGGTTGTTCTTTTTAGTTTTGTCCAACTCTTCCTGACCCAATTTTTTTGATAAAGATAGTGGAATGGTTTGCTATTCACTTCTCCAGTTCATTTTACAAATGAAGAAACTGAGGCAAACGGGTCACTCAGGGTCACACAACTGGTGTCTGAAGCCAGATTTGAACTTGGGAAGATGAGTTTTCCTGACTCCTGACCCAGCACTTTATCCAATGCACTACCTAGCTCCTCAAGTTTTCTCTAACATTAAGCTTAAATTTGCCACTTTGTAATTTGTACCTAGTTCTGCCTTTTGGAACCAAATTAACAAGTCAAATCTGTCTTCCACATAATTACCTTTAAATATCTGAATGTAAATGTGTAAATATCATATCTCTTGAGTCTTCTTTTCTCCAGGCTAAATATTCCCAGGTCATTTCCCTAATCTCTATCTCATGAAGTTTCTGTTCCAACTAATTTGGTTGACTATTCTGAACCAGATACTCTCTCTTTATTATTTATATGATTTATATGATACTATTTTCTGGTTCTTCTTTCTTGGTCTCCTTTGATGGTTTATCTTCCTGACCCAACTCTAAATATTGGTATCCTCAAATTCTGTCCATACTCATTTGTTCTCTCCAGATACTTTCTTAGTAAACTTATCTATTCCCATGGCTTTAATGATCATCTCTATGCAGATAGATTTAAAATTTGTATCTCCAGCACTAAACTCAGCCCTGTGCTATAGTCTCACATCTGAACGAAATCCTGGGCCAAAGAAACAAGGTCCTAAAGGCAATGCAAATAAGAAACTGGTTCCCTGGGAATGTGAGGATCTAGGGAGGGCCCATGACTTGGAGAGAATCTTAAATTGTCATCACTGGGATGAAACCCTGCACTGTACCATAAGAAAATCAGTCAAGTTTCAGACTATACAAAAGTACAGGATAGGAGGACCACGCAGAAAAATCTGAATCAGCAAGAAACAAAAGAAGTTGTTTTCATCAGGTCTGTTTTAAGGAATGCGGTCTAGTCAACAGCATGGGAACAGCAGTAGATTTTTCTATTGACTAGATTTCAGCCCTAGGTCTGTTTCCTAGAAGCATAGTTGTATTGAAGGTTAGCTGAAAGGGTCTAGTGACTGAACAAGAACCAGTGCCAAATGACACTAACATATTGATTTCACATGTTAAATCATCAATGTCAATATATGATTGGTTGGTATTTTACCAGGCTCAGGCTTGTGAGCTAGGATCATTGAAAGTACTTTGGATCCTAAACCTTATGTCCACTGCTCCAAGTCTGTCTTCCTAACCTCAGGGAACTCTATCAGACTCTTCTCTTGTAAGATGGTCCTTTCCCTTCTACCCTAATGTCAGGGAGGTGGGCTGAGGAAAGCCAGCAAGGGGCTTTGACTTGTTTCAAAGCCCATGTCTTCCCAGTATGTGTACTACAAATAGCAAGAACAGACCTTCTCCAGAGGCGTTCCATTATAGCAGTTCAGCTGTTTACACATCTCCAAGCTCAGCTGGCAAATCCACGTGTTATCAGACACAACAGTAAGGGTATCCCGGAGAAACTGCAAACACATAATAGACACCAGTGCAAGCTGCTTGGGAAAGCAGTAAAACCAGAATATCTGTTCAGTCTCAGAAACCACTTCCCACACCCAAACATGGTAGCTAATATCATAAGCTCTGTACCACAGGGAATTTGCCATAGTCACAAGAGCTTTACTGAATATCTATCTTTAGACTTCCTGAGGTGCTAGAAAATGCTCAGCAGGATAGTACTGGGTCAGCAATCAATCAATAACCATTTATTAACCATTAGGCACTGTTCTAACTTCTAGAGCTGCAAAAAGAAAAAAACATCCCTTGCCCACAAAGAGCTTACAATCTAATGGAGGAGATAACATGCAAACAAATATACACAAAGGAAGCTATATACGGGATAAATAGGGAATATTAAAAGAAGGAAAGCACTAGAATTAATAACCTTTCTGTAACGGTGGGATTTTAATTGGAACTTAAAGGAAGTCAGTAATCAGAGTGAAAGAGGGAGAGTGTTCCAGGCATGGGAGACAGTCAGAGAAAATGCCCAGGGTTGAGAGATGGAGTTTTTCCATTCATGGAAAAACCAGGAAGTTAGTGTCATTCCTCCTAAACCAAGTCTCAACCTGGGCCTCAGGAACTGCCCAATTCTGAACAATAGGTGGAGCCTCATGTAATAACAGGAAAGTTTCAAGAAATTGAGCTGCAGAATGAGATCCTAACTTGCCTCACTGCATTCTTCATATCCCCATAACTGGACCTCATCTAGTGCCAGAGCTGGCTTCAATATGATCTCTACCACATAAGAAGGCTTGTTGCATTTTCAAGTTGGCAAACCAAGGAAGAAATAGGAGAAAGTAGCATTATATAGCCCAGTGCAGCCATACAGCCGTCTGCAAACTCATCTCTTCAGGTACCTTCTATGTATCTCATTTCTCACCTAGCTGTAATACTTTGGAAATTCTCCGATTTTTCCACTAAGTCTCCAAGAACCTTTCTTGTCCCCCTCCACCCCACCCCCCTTCCTGCTTCCATTTGTGTACTATCTGACCATTAGATGGAAATCTCTTAGAGGGCTCTGCATAGTGCCTGGTATATATCATAGATGTGTAATAAATGTTTAGCAATTAATAACATACTTTAGGGACCAGGAACTGTAGATTCCTAGAAGCAACCACTTCTCTAGTGTCATAGAGCAAGTTAGTGGTCCAGATGGAAACCTAAATTGATGGCCCCCTTATCATGAGATTAATCTGACATATTAGGCTAGCCTCTCTCCAGGAGTATACCTCAGGCTCTATTTTAGGTCAGCTAGAATTGGAGGTGGTGATGGTGGAATTCTAGACCCCTGGAATGTTTATCTCCATTATAAGAAAGGATTTGGTATACTATATTTCCTTCCCCTAGGACTCCAATTTGCCCTGACTTCTTCCCAATAGCTGATCTAATTAGCATAGGCCCTCAATTTAGCAGAGTTAAGGGAAAAGTAAAGGAATAAAGCAATCTACCCTATTAGGGGATAGCAAACTTTTTCCCAGACCTACTAACTCTAACCCCTATGGAAAGATTCCTAGGTGTCTGGCCACTATAGCTACTCTCCATCACCATCTGGTACTTGGTTTCTCTGCTATACAATTCTTCTTGGCTAATTTATCACATAACTAAAACTCACATAGTACTTTAAAGTTTATAAAGCACTTTCTTTATGACAAGTCTAGTTGAAGCATTATTAACTTTTATTCTAAGGATGAGGAAACGGATTCAGAGAAGCTGAATAACTTGCCCACAGCCATACTTCTAATTTTTCTAAGAATTAAAGTCAGAGGGGACAGCTGGGTGGCTTAGTTGATTGAAAGCCAGGCCTAGAGACAGGAGGTCCTAGGTTCAAATCTGGCCTCAGACACTTCCTAGCTGTGTGACTCTTGGCAAGTCACTTAACCCCCATTGCCAACCTTTACCACTCTTCTGCCTTGGAGCCTATACACAGTATTGATTCCAAGACAGAAGGTAAGGGTTTTAATAAATGAATGAATGAATGAATGAGTGAATGGATGAATGAGTGAATAAATAAATGAATAAATAAAGTCAGAATTCAAACTATGGTCCCTTAACTCCCAGATGTGAGTTTCTTTCTATTATAGCATATTGCTTTTAAAAGCTCTTCTTTCACATGGGTGCTCTGTTCACATGCAAGTTCTTTGGTTTATTTTAGAACCATCATTCCAAGGTACCAAATTAGAGCATGGAGATGCTATCTGAGGACATAGTCCATATGGGAACTCGGCTAAACTTCATAAGAAAAAGGTATTGCATTGAACAAGTACATTTCTCCCCCTTACTATCAGACTCTTCCCTCTTTTTGTCCTCTTAGCCGTTTATCTACTAAAGCTTCAATCTCCTCCCTCTGTTTTTCCATCAGAAAAGATGAAGCATCCTTTCCCATTTCCTACCATCAGCAGCTTTTCTTCCCATTCCTTCTGAGACAGGGTTTCTTCATTGAATTCTGAAATAATCATTCAGTTAGACTGGCCCATGAGACTGACCACAGCCATTCAAAAACACAAGGAGGACCCCAATCACCCAGCCCCTAGCTCACCTAATACCCTCCAGGGAGATCAAAGCAGAATTCAATAGGCAAATACCAAGATGCCAATTAGAGTAATGAGATGCTATTTGAAGATATACTCATTATAGGAACTCAGCTAAATTTCATAAAAAAAATAGGCATTGCATTTAACAGGTATAATTCTTCCCTTACTATCAGATCCTTCCCTATTTTTTCCTTGCCACCCTCTACCTATGGAAGCTTCACCTTCTAGATAGTTTACTAAGGGGGGGATGGTCTTCTTCCACCGCTGACCCAACAGTGGATGGATATTTAGATGCAAAACATTCAGTAGCCGTAGAGAGGCTGCTCCTCTGCCCTCCCCAAGGTAAGGGTTGGAAGACACAATCTGTGAAGAAGAGAAAGAAAATCAAAACCAGAAACTGAAGGCTCTGAGCAGGAGCCCAATATTGGATGCTCACAAATTTACATGGCTAGGATCCTAATCTACCATGTCCAGGGGCAAATAAAACTTGGAAGAATATTAAGAGAAACCCTGAGGTACAGGGAAATTTTTCTCCATAGCCCAATCTCCTTGAGAATCAGATGAGATCCAGGCAGTGAGTCCACTAAGTCAATCTCCCTACCCTCTCCAAAGAAAATAGCCCAGTTCCTTTGGAAGCTCTAAGGTTAGGCCACAAACACTTACCAAGAGTCTTGTAGTTAAAGCAAAGGGAGAGGGAAGGTTTACTAAAAAAAAAAAAAGGGAAAAAACATAAAAACATTCACTTAATTAAAACTCCAATATCTTCTCCCTATCCCCAGTTCTTAGCACCCTGTCTGCCACAAGATAAGAACTTAATAAATGTTTATTTCCTTCCTTCCTCCCCATCCCACACACTCAGGAGAAAAAAAAAAATCAGTCTTCCTCTTGCAATTCCATATACCCAAAGTTTATAAACAGCGTAACTCTGTGAGTTCAGATAATATAAATGATACAAACCATTTGAATCATACTGAATGAGGAATGAATTCTCCCCTTCCTCCTGCCTCTTCATTGCCAGATGCATAAGACTCTTGCAGAGTGGTGTCAAGGCATTAGTGAACTGGACAGGGATTAGGAACTCCAGAAGGTATGGCCAAAGAACCTGCATGGGGACAGAATATCTAGGTAATACAACATTCTTCCTAAAGAAGTAGGCTGTTATACTCTTCTGTATTTGACATGTACAGATCTAGAGCATATTCGTAATTACAGTTGGAAATATTTATGGTCAGTGATCAACAGAAAAGTCCTTAAAAATAAGCAGTATCAACTATCTAGGACTCAGGAATTATATCAGTATAGCAAATTACTAAGCATTACTTTATAGAAGTATAAAACTTATACGTCTTATTATGAAATTCATCTGGAGAGGGAAAAAAAGGCCATGAATCTCGAGGGTAGGGAGTGAAAAAAATCAGGGGTGCAGAGTGAGGGCCTAAAAGTACCAGATTGAATACTGAAAAAGGAATAATCATTAAAATGGCTCAGTAATGGTTAAAAAAGAGAGATTAATCAGTGAAGTAGATTAGCTATACAACATACAGAAGCAAATGACCCTAGTAACTTGCTATTTGATAAATCCAAAGTCCCCAAGTACTAGGTAAGGATTTAATATCAAACAAAAATTGCTCAGAATCCTGGAAATCAGTCTGGCAGAAATTAAGTATAGATCAACATTTCACACTATATTCCAAGATAAACTTAAAAGGAGTACGTGACTTAGACATAAATGAATACATTATAAACAACTTAGATAAGCAAGAAATAAATTATCTTTCATAGCTATGAATAGGGGAAGAGATAACATTCATAAAATTAAAAAATCTTTTGTACAAATAAAACCAGGGAAGATGAAATTAGAAAGGAAATAGGTAACTAGGGGAAAAAAAATCTTTGCAAAAAAGGTTCCATTTCCAAGATATATAAAGAATTGATTCAAATTTATTTTATTTTTTTAATATTTTATTTTCCCAATTACATGTAATTTCAATTTTCAACAAATATTTTCTGAAATTAAGAGATCCAAACTGTCTCCCTTCCTTCCTCCCTCCAAGAGATGGTAAACAATTTGCGGATTCAATAAGGGCTATTCCCCCATTGAATAAACAGTCAAAAGATATGAATAGACAGTTTTCAGAGGAAGAAATCCAGGGTATCAACAGGCATTTGGAAAACTGTTTCAAATCACTAACAGAGAAATGTAAATTAAAGCAATGCAAAAAGCAGACATATTCATCTCCTAATGGCAGCATTCTGAATTAATACATCTATGTCAGAAGGCAATTGGGAACAATATCTCAAAAATTACTATATCATGTATTCCCCTTAATCCAGCTCTACAATGGGAGGCTTATGTATACATTCCAAAGAGATCAAAGAAAGAGAGGAAGGATTCATCTGTACAAAAAAAATAGCAGCTCTTTTTGTAGTGGCAAAGAACTGGAAACAAAGGTATCCATTAACTGGGAAACGGCTGAATAAATTATAGTATAAGAAACAACAAAAGGAATTGTCTCAGAAAAAAATAGAAAGGTTTGTATGAAATGATTCAGAGTAAACTGAGCAAAACTAGGAGGACAGTTTGTACATGATAACATTATAGAGAAAAATAACTTTGAAAGACTTTGATTAATGTTATGACTAAACATGATTCCAGGGCTTATGAATGAAGCATTATACCTACTTTCTTGAAAGAGAAGTGAGGGTTGAAGGATCAGAAGGAGACATATTTTTGGATATGGCTAGTGTGGGGATTCATTTTACTTAACTATGTACATTCATTAAGTGCTTTTATGTTATTTGTGCATTCATTAAGTGCTTTTATGTTATTTGTGAAAAGCAGGCTTCTGTAATTACACTGTGTAACTCTAATCTTACTGCTTGTTCATCCTCCTAAATGGTTCGCTCTGTAATAAAATGCTCTCTAAAAGTTAGGAAGAGGGATGGATTTAGGGAAGAGAAGATAATTTTTATTTTGGACATTGAGTTTAAGATGCTTATTGGAGGGAGCAGCTGGGTAGCTCAGTGGATTGAGAGTCAGGCCTAGAGATGGGAGGTCCTAGGTTAAAATCTAACCTTAGACACTTCCCAGCTGTGTGACCCTGGGCAAGTCACTTAACTGCCACTGCCTAGCCCTTACCACTCTTCTACCTTAGAACCAATACACAGATTGATTCTAAAATGGAAAGTAAAGGTTAAAAAAAAAAGATGCTTATTGGATATCCAGGAAAAGAGGTCTAGAAGGCAGATGGAGATATGAACCTGGAGTTCAGAAGAGAGATAAGGAATGGATATAGATATGGGAGTCTTCTGCTTAGAGATGTTGGCTGAAGCCATAGGAGATGATAAGATCACATAGAGAAAATAAAAAATCTATTATCTGAGTTACATCCAAAGATTATCTATCTATCTCAATGAGAAAAGTGCTATATAAAGCAAATAATCTTTTTTTAAGAGATGTACATAATTGAATTTTTTATTCTTTTTTTTAATTTTAAATTCTTAATTCAATTTCATTTTTTGGTTTCAAATTCTCTCTCCCTTTCCTCAACTCAGGAAATCTATACTGCAGAGATTGCTGAATAAATGCTAAAATCAGCTAAAAAATCTGGCCTAATTCTTCATACAAGAAAATTCAAGTGAATCAAGAATATCTACTATCCAGACTATGAAAGAATTAGATGGGTAACCCACATAATACCCTTCCTTCAATCCGTATTTTTTTTTTCTAAGTCATTACCTTCTGTCTTAGAATCAATACCAAGTTCCAAGGTAGAAGAGTGGTAAGCGCTAGGCAATGGGGATTAAGTGACTTGCCCAGGGTCACACAGCTAGGAAGTATCTGAGGTCACATTTGAACCCAGGACCTCCTGTTCTTAGGTCTAGCTCTCAATCTACTGAGCCACCTAGCTGTCTCCTATATATATTCCTTGGACAAAACATATAAGAATAATTTCAACCCAGAATGTAGCAGGAGGAAAAATGGATTCCATTCATAAAATTACAGGTTTTTTTTTGTTTACTAGAATCTTCTCCCTAAAACAAAGACTTTCTTTTTTGATATACATATCAAAATAGGTAGGATAGGTAGGTGGCCCAATGGATAGAGCGCTGGGCCTGAATTCAGGAAAACTTATCTTCCTAAGCTCAAATCTGATGTAAGACATTTACTAGCTGTGCGATCCTGGTCAAGTCCCTTAACCTCGTTTACTTCAGTTTCCACATCTGTAAAATGACTCAGAGAAGGAAATAGCAAAACATTCCAGTACCTCTGATAAGAAAAACTAAATCAGGTTATGAAGAGTTATACAGGACTGAAAAAAATGACTAAACAAAAACAATAATCCTTCTGGTGATGTTGTGTGGCTATGAATCATTAATTAGCATGGTCTCTAAAGAAATTAAGTTGAAGATCACCCAAAGGTCTGAAAATCAGTCAAAGAGAGGCATTTGGAAGGCAATATGTAGACTGAAACATATAATAATAGAAGAAATGCAAAGGAGAAGTTGCATTTAAGTTTGTCTTCAGATAAATAAATGTTGGGAAAAGATGGACTAATTACATAATGAGAATAAGGGAAAGCCAAGGAACAGTCCACAGGTTCTACGTCATGCAACGTCAAGACATCTAGAGGGAAGAGCAGTGCCCCGGCCCCCTCTCCGCCCCCCACTCCCACCCCCAGCATGGTTTAATCAACCATCATCCTTCTTAATAAGATTTTATAGGTAAATTTATAGTCTACGCCAGTATAACCTCTGGCAAGTATAGAAAATATTCCTGACTAATGTACTTTCTAACTACATTTGGCCTCCTTGGTAGATATTTATTCAATTTCTCAATGAAATAATTTTCATTGGTGTCAGTGCCATTTGTGTTCTCCATTTTCCATTTTTATTTTCAAAATTTGCTTAAATTTGCTTAAAGAATTCAGGGTTAAATGTTAATTGAGTGTCATATCCTTTTCTAATTATTATTCTCTTGTTTATTATAAATTATTATATTGAGTCTGATGAATCAATAGTCTACACTACTTGGCTGAGACATCCAACCAAAGAAAGAATAATTCTCCTGGGGGCAGCTGGGTGGCTCAGTGGGTTGAAAGTCAGGCCCAGAGAAAGGAGGTCCTGGGTTCAAATTTGATCTCAGAAACTTCCTAGCTGTGTGACCCTGAGCAAGTCATTTAACCCCCAACTAAAAGAAAGGATTGGATGGTAGAATGATAGCAGATATTTCAATTCTTTTTTAAAATATTTTATTTTTCCCTATAAAAGGGAATTCTTGGTTCTCTTTGAGTTCACACTTGTGAAAAGGGAATCCTTTGTTCTCTTTGCCTAGATAGAGTTAACGATTTGGTTGGCAATAATTTTGAATCAACACAAACTTGAACTAGGTGGGAGAAGCTTGAAAACCACTTAGTGAGTTCACACTTTACTTGATGCTAGGTGAGAAGAAGAGTTTACACACTCAGAAAGGTGTGAATCCAAAGGTGACAACTCAGACAATTTGGAAACTGTGGTTGACCCCCATGAAAAGGGGCAGGGACAGGAAACCACCATAAAAGCAGGCAGTATGGTGAAGGAGGTTAGTAGAGAGTGAACTCCAAGAAGAGAGTCACTCCAAGAAGGAAATTGGCTTCAGGAGTCACCTTCAGCTCCAGTCATTGTCTTGGGTGAGTGGATAGCTGGTTTTCCCTTCCTATCTTCTGGAGATAGTTTAATTCTGATTGAAGGTTGACAAGTCCTGGCTGAGCCAAGCACTGGAACAATAGTTAGATAGATTAATGTCTTTTTTACCCTTTTGTATTTCTCTACTTTACAAATAAAAGATTTATACTTTTCATATATTTAGCCAAACCATTAATTTTAACTTACATCCCCCCATTACATGTAAAAACAATTTTTAGCAGTCTTCTTTTAAAATTTTGAGTTCCAAATCTGCATCTCTCTCTATTTCTATTCCTCCCTCCCTGAGAAAGCAAGTCCATCTGATATAGGTTATACTTGTGCAACCATGTAAAACTTTCTGCTATATTAGTCATTTTGTGGAAGAAAATTCAAGAAAAAAAAAAAGTGAAAAACAGTATGCTTTGCTCCATTCAGACTCCATCAGTTTTTTCTCTGGAAGTGGATAGCATTTTTCACCATGAGTCATTTGGGATTGTCCTGGATCTCTGTATGGCTGAGAACACTGAAGTCATTTACCAGTGATCATCATACAATATTGTAGGTAATATGTATAATGTTCTCCTGGTTCTACACACTTCACTCTGCATCAGTTTATCCAAATCTTTTCATGTTTTTCTGAAATCCTCCTACTCACCATTTCTTATAGCACAATAATATTCCATCATAATCAAATACAACCTATTCAGTCTTTACCCAACTGATGGGCATACCCTCAATTTCCAATTCTTTGCTGCCACAAAAAGAGATTATCTTTATTCAAATAGGTTCTTTTTTTTCTCTTTGGGATATAGACATAGTTGTTTGTTTTTTTTAAATACTGCTGGATCAAAAGGAATGCACAATTTTAAAATCCTTTATGCATAGTTTCAAGTTGATCTCCAATATAGTTAGATCAGTTCACAACTCCACCAACAGTGCAATTAATAGCTCAATTTTCCCACATCCACTCCAACATTCATCATTTTCCTTTTCTGTCATATTAACTAATCTGATAAGTATGTGGTGATACCTTAGAATAGTTTTTATTTGCATTTACCTAATTAACAGTGATTTAGAGCATTTTTTCATATGACTGGATAGCTTTGAGTTCTTTGTCTGAAAATTGGCGGCTCATATCCTCATCAATTGGGGAATAACTTGTATTCTCATAAATTTGACTCGTTCTCTATATATGAGAAATAAGGCTTTTATCAGAGATATTGTTAAAAAAAATTCCCCACCTTTCTGCTTTCCTTCTAATCTTGGTGGCATTGTTTTTGTTTGGGTAAAACTTTTTAAATTTAATATAATTAAAATTATTCACTTTACATCTCTTAGTGCTCTCTTATTTTATCCTAAATTCTTTCATTAGCCATAGAAATAGAAACTAAAATGTGTTCCAATTTGCTTATGCCATCACCCTTTATGTCTAAATTATGTTCCTATTTTGACCTCACCTTGGTACACAGTGTGAGATGTTGGTCTATTCCTAGTTTCTGCCATATTGTTTTCCAGTTTTCCCAGCAGTTTTTGGCAAACAGTAAGTTCTCTCAAAAGCTGGGATCTTTAGGATTATCTAACACTAAATTATTATGGCCATTTTGTATTGTGTACCTAATCTATTTCTTTGATCCACCACTCTGTTTCTTAGCCAGTGCCAGATTATTTTGATGATTACTACTTTATAATATAGTTTGAGAAATGGTACCTTCTAGGCCAACTTCTTTCACTTTTATTTTCATTTATTCCCTTGATATTCTTGACCTTTTGTTCTTCCAGATGAATGTTATTACTTTTGCTAGCTCTATAAAATATTTTTTTGGTGATTTGACTGGAATGGAATTGAATATATTGGATTAATTTAAGTAGAACTGCCATTTTCATTATATTGACTCAGAATACCCATAAGCAATTATTATTTTCCCATTTGTTTGGGTCTGACCTTATTTGTGTGAAACACTTTTTGTAATCTTGTTCATATAGTTCCTGGATTTGTCTTCAGAGGTAGATTCCCAGGAATTTTATATTGTCTATAGTTAATTTAAATCAAATCTCTCTATCTCTTGCTGTTGGACTTTATTAGTAATATAAAGAAAAGCTGATGATTTATATGGGCTTATTTTACATACTACAACCTTGTTAAAACTGTTCATTATTTCAACTACTTTTTTAGCTGATTCTCTAAGTATACCACTGCGAAGCATGATATATAGCACCTGCGAAGAGTGATAGTTCTGTTTCATCAATTGCCTATATAATTCCTTTAATTTCTTTTTCTCCTCTTATTGCTATAGTTAGCATGTGTAGTATAATACTGAATAATAGTGGTGATAAAGGAAATCCTTGCTTCACCTCTGATCTTACTGGGAAGGTTTCTATCTTATATCCATTACAGATATTTGCTGATGGTTTTAGATAGATACTACTTTTCGTTTTAAAGTAAGTTCCATTTATTCCAATGTTCCCTAATGTTTTTTATTTTTCAACAACTCTTACCTTCTGACTTTGAATTGATATTTAGAACTGATCAAGGGCTAGGCAATTAGTGTTAAGTGATTTGCCCTGAGTCACATAAGATGGAGGCCAGATTTGAATTTCCTATCTCCAGGCCTGGTGCTCTATCCACTGGGCCACCTACCTACACCTCTAATATTTTTAAAATAGGAATGTATATCTTCCGGAGGCCATCAAACCCTTTCTGAATGACAAAGTCACAGGGGGATCCTAGAACTGCACAGCAGATATACCAAGGAAGATGGAAACCCCTTACTCAGATACCCCTGTAGGACACTCTTCTCTAATACTCCTTTATTATTGGAATCATTGTGATCAATATCCCCACTCAGCCCCAGGGAAATACAGAAGAACATTACAGGCTATTATTAGAGCTCTTACAGGCCCCTACAAATCCTAGGAAAGTCCCACCTTTACATGTAATAATACAGAAATTCCTCTAAAATCAATTCATAACAAACCAGCAGATAGTGAGTTAATGTTAAAGATTTTTAAAACCCTAACTTAGATCTCTTACTCCTTACTCCCATACACAGGTGCCTGCAAAAACAGGCCAGAAGAGTCTCCAAGTCCTTCCCTCCACCCCACCCCCCCACCTGATCTCCGATCTGGAATGTTAACACAAGAAAAGGACAATGGAAACAAATACACCTCTCCCTACTGGATTGTTTTGATAACCCTGAAGGCTAGCCGAAACTTCAACTCACCTTTGAAAAATATTGAAAAATGAAAGACTGGTACTGAAACAATATTTGGACCAGGTTAGTGTTACTGTATCTTTTGAAATCTACTAGTGTAGCAAATCACTGCTTGATTAATTATGTAAGATCAATTGACTTGATTGGTCAAAATGTAATCAACTATTGTACCTCATGGATGGACGGAAAGAACAATTTCCAGCCCAGTTACTCCATGATGAACATTTCTTGCCAAGCTTTTGCATGCTTTGTATAATCAAAGAAAATAGAATAATTAAGAAATGTTAATCAAATGATTTTGTAATTCAGTAGAAGTTAATATATCATTTAATCCATTATCTCTAAGAAAAGATGTATGGTGAGAATGAAAATCATGCCAACATGTATGTAATCTTAAGAGAAGGGTATAAAAAATAAAGCCAGCCAGAGGCTGCCAGAAACAGTCTTTGGGATACATGACTGAAACGCAGACTGTATTCATTCGTCTTATCTTCTGACTCTGTCACACCCCTTGAACCCTTGAGTCAGCGGAGAGCAGGCTCTCATAGATATCACATTTTATCAAAGGCTTTTTCTGTATCACATAAGATAATTATATGATTTCTGTTGGTTTTGTTATTGTTATGGTTAATTAAGCTGATGTTTTACCCAATATTCCTGGTATAAAGCACACCTGGTCATAGAGTATGATTGTTGTGATGTTATTATAATCTCCTGGCTAATATTTTATTTAAAATTTTTGCATCAATATTCACTAGGGAGATTGGTCTACAGTTTTCTTTTTTTGTTTTAGCTCTTCCTGGTTTAGCTATCATCGCTATATTTGTTTCTTAAAATGAATTCTGGTCACACTCCTTTTTTGCCTATTTTCCAAAGAGTTTTTATAGTATTGAGATTAGTTATTCTTTAAATGTTTGATAGAATTCACTTGTGGATTTATCTGGCCCTGGGATTTTTCCTTAGGGCATATAACTGGACAAAAAATAGCTCCTAATAATAATTGTTTTTAATTTCTTCATTGGTGGTGAATTCTTCTTTTCATTTTTGATACTAGTAATTTAGTTTTTTCCTTCCCTTTTAAAAATCACATTAACCAAAGGCATATCTATTTTATGGTTGCTATTTTTCATAAAACCAGCTTCTAGATTTATTAGTTTAACAGTTTTCTTACTTTAATTTTATTCATCTCTTCCTTGATTTTGAAATTCTCAATTCTTATAAAGTTGCCAGGCAAACTACAATTTCTAATATTAGAAGTGGCATATGTGATTACTCACCTAACAATGATCTTTGAAAAGTCACTGAAGCATGGAACATATGCCAAAAGGTAAAAATTGTTTTCATTTTCAAAAAGGGGAAGGGAGTAGCGATTGTAAGCTACAGGCCAATAAGGCCTACATTAATTTCTACCCAAATTCTAAAATGTATTATTAAAGGAATTATTAACAAAGAGCTGGAAAAGAAAAAAAGTGATCATAAACAATTAGTATGGCTTCATAAAGGTCATGTCTACATAATATACCATAGTAAACAGAAAGTGTAAATGTCACCCAAATATTATATGTCACATGTAAAAAAGTTAGAAGAGAACCAGATCAGAAACCTTTCATAGCTCTGGCTAAAGAATGAATTTTTAACCAAACAAAGGATAACAGCAATCACAAAAGATAAAATAGTAATTTCTGTTGTGTGAAACTGAAAGGTTTTTTATGTAAAATAAAATTAATTAAACCAGGAGAAGGGAAACAATTGATTGGGGAAAAATCTTTGCATATTTCTGATAAGGAATTAAACATCAGTGGAAGATATCAATAGTCAAATTAGAGATTGTTGACGGTCTAAAAGCATCCTCTAGCCTTACCACTGAAGTAAAAGGGATGGGAATTTTGGAGAGAAAGAATCACTCCATTTGTAATTTTTTATAGAAGAGGAGAGGTAAACTACAGATAATCAGCTATAGACTTTAGAACTTGGGAGATTTCAACTATTCTGGAAAACAGTTTTGGAATTACACTAAGAAAATGACTAAAATATATATCTTTGACCCAAAGATACTACTACTATACAATGGTTATATATCCCAAAGAGGTCTGGGATAAAAATAAAGCTCCAATATTTTATTCTCTTTTTTTGTGTAAGGAAACAAAATAGATGCCCATAAACTGAAGAATGGCTAAATCTGGTATGGTACATGAATGTAATGGAATATCACTCTACTGAAGAAAGAATGAATACATAAAGTGGTAATCATCAAAACAATCTGGTACTGGCTAAGAAATAGAGTAGTGGATCAATGGAATAAGTGAGTTATTCAACACATAGTAATTAATGTCCATAGCCAATTTAGTGTAGGAAAACCCAAAGAGCCAAGCTTTTGGGCAAAGAATTCCCTTTTTGACAAAAACTGCTGGGAAAATTTTAAAACAGTATGGCAGAACTAAGCATAGATGAGCATCTCACTTCACATACCATGATAAAGTCAAAATAGATACTCGACCTAAAATAATGGGTGACACCATTAACAGATTAGAGAAACATGGGAAAGTTTACTTGTCAGACTGAGGGAAGAATTTATGACCAAACAAGACATAGAGAACATTATGAAAAATGAAATGGATATCTTTGATTACATTAAATTAAAAAGGATTTGTACAAACAAAACCAATACAACCAAGATTAGAAGGGAAACAATAAATTACAAAAAACTTTATAGCAAATGTTTGACAAAGGCCTCATTTTTCAAATATATGGAAAACAAAGTCAAATTTATAAGAAAACAAAGCATTCCCCAGTAGAAAAATAGTCAAAAGATATGAAGAGCTAGTTTTCAGAGAAAGAAATTAAAATGATCATAAAATGGTCATATGAAAAAATGCTCCAAATCACTATTTGATTAGAGAAATGCAAATTAAAACAACTCTGTGAAACCACATTCACACCAATCAGACTGGTGTAACATGACCAAAAAGGAAAATGACAAATGTTGGGAGGGGATGTGGAAAAATTGGGTCATTAATACACTGTTGATATAACTGTGAACTGATGCAACCATTCTGGAGAGCAATTTGGAACCACTCTCAAAGGGCCATAAAATATACCTTTTGATCCAGCAATGCCACTACTAGATCTGTATCCCAAAGAGATGAAATAAGGGGAAAGGACTTAACTGAACAAAAATATTTTTAGCAGCTCTTTCTGTAGTGGCAAAGAATTGGAAACCATGGGGTTGTCCATCACTTGGGGAATGGATGAACAAGTTGAGGTATATGGTTGTAATATAATACTATTGCACCCTAAGAAATGATGAACAGGATGACTTCAGAAAAACCTAAAAAAACTTATATAAACTGAAACAAAGTGAAGTGAACCAGGAGAACAATGTATACAGAAACTGTTATAAGGAAGAGAGGATGGCCAAAACCATCCTAATACAAACAGAAATATTATATAGTGATCAACTGTGAAGGACTAAAACATTATCAGCAAAGCAAGTCTCCAAAATAACCACATGATGAAAAATGCTAACCACAGCCAAAGAAAGAACTGTTGAAATCTAACTACAGATCAAAGCATGCTGTTTTCCATTTTATTTCCTTCATGAGGTTTTTATTGTGTGGTTTATGTGCCTTTTCTCATGCCATGAGCAATATGGAAATATGTATTGTATGAAATCACTAGTATAATCTATATCAAACTACTTTAGGTGGGGGGGTAGAGCAAAGGGAAGGAGGGAGAAAATCTGAATTCTAAAATGTCAGAAAACGATTGTTGAAAATTGCTTCTACACATAACTCCTGAAAAAATATAATAAATAAATAACTTGTTTAAAAAAAGAAATGATGAATATGATGAATATAAAGAAGCATGGGAAGATTTTTATGAAATGAAGTAAACAGAACTAGGAAAATAACATGCACAATAATTTCAACAACAACCACAAAACAAGTGAATATTATAGATATATATTTACATATAAAAATATATATTAAAATATATATATATTTCAAGTGAATATTATAAAATTACAATAGCTAAGCTTAGCCCCAAAGAAGAAATATGAGACTATAACTCCCTTCCTTTTTTAAAGAGGCTGGGGACTATGGGTGTGGGATATTGTATACAATGATGGACTTGATGTCTCAGTTTTGTTAAGCTAGTTGTTTCTCCCTGTATTCTTTGTTGTAAGGGATAGTTTTCTGGGAGGAAGAGGGAGAAAATATATTAGAAAATGTAGTTGATATTAAAAACAAGGTTATCAATAATTTTTTTCTTAAAGAAAGCAAGGAAGATTTTCAGCACGTTGAAATTTGAAATGTGGAGAAATAGGAGGGATTATAGACAAGAGTCACATAAGACAAGAAGGCCTGGATGAGCTACAATCACAGAAACACTAGCATAGAGCTAAATGAGACCTTATGCCAACTAGTTCAAATTCTTCATTTTATAGATGAGAAGACTGAAACTCAGGGAGGTTAAGGAACTTTACAGAGGTGACAAAGTGAAGTGTCAGAGGTAGACTTTGATCCCAAATTCCTGATGAAGTCAAAAGATCATACAACTAAAACTGGAAGGGATCTTGGAAGTCATTTGATTTCTCCACATTTTATAAATGGAAAAACTGAGACTCAAAGAGACTGTGTAACCTGTCTAAGGCTGCACAGGTAGTAAAGCAGCAAGCCAGGATTTGACAAGTTAATGACCCAAGTTCAGCCTACTCTTCTTCATTTTTGCTACAATGACATGCTCAATGGCCTTCTTAGCTCCAGTCTACCCAGTCTAATTCATCCTTCTGAGTTTACAAAGAACATTCCTAATCAATAGGTTGGGTATGTCAGTGGCTTACTATTGATGATTTGCTAGACACCTGCTCTTTAAAGGTAACAGTAATGGTTTCCATTTACACAAAGAAACAAAGGAATCTAGGAAACTTACATCATTCATCCTGTCCACAGTGGTGCTGATAAGATAAAGTGTATTGATGCTGATGGTCCGGACACTGTCACTAGTTAAGGAATCTTCAATTTCTGACATTTGCTTCTTAAGCTATTTCAAGGAAGGAGAAAAATGTAAGAAAACAGGATCATGATTGTCCAAGATTACCCTATTACTCTTCTTTCTCACACTGCAGGCCAGTATTAGGCCCATTTCACCAACTCACCCCTCCTTCTAACTTTCCCATTTCTGTTAATGACACCACCAGGAATTATATCTTTGATTCTTTCCTCCCCACTTCACATCCATCAACTGCCACAAATGCTACTGATTTTGCTTTCACAATGAGAGATTTGAAGAATAACTGAAGTTCATTTGAATGATAAATCCCTGACAGCATTATTCCTATAAGACATCTATATCAAAACCTCATATTCATATAGGTGATTATGTTATTCCCACTCAAATTCTAGTGGCTCCCTGTTGCCTATAGGAACAAATGCAAAGTCCTTTGTCACAACCTACCTTTCTAATCTTTTTATATCTTACTTCTTGCCATGTACACTTTGATCTAGTGACACTGGCCCCCTTGTTGTTCTACAAACTATATGCTACATCATCTCTCACCTGGAATGTTCTCCCTTCCGACTTCCCTGGCTTCCTTTGTTTCAACTAAAATACTTTCTTTTACAGGAAGCCTTTCCCAATCTCTCTAAATTCTAGTACCTTCCCTTTTTTAGTTATCTCCTACTTATCCTTTATATGGCTTGCTCTGTATATTTATTGTTTCTCCCATTAGATTGTGAGCTCCTTGATGGAAGGAACTGTCATTCTATTCTAAAAAAAACTATTTTTCATATCCCCAATACTTAGCATAGAGCCTGGCAGAGAAGAAGCACTTAGGAGAGGTTTACTGATTAACATCTCTGGTTGCAAACCTTTTGTCAGTGCCAACTATGGAACCTAGGCAGACCACACTACAGATGCTGGCAACTAACTTAGTGACTAGTAATAATCCTTCATCCTCATGTTTGCTGGAGAGGGTATCTCATGGATGCTTCCTCCTTTCTGAGTGAACCATGTAGGACATTTCTGATCTGGAGCTAATGAAATTCCATTTCCACATGTAAAGGTCCACAAAGATGAAGCAATTTATGTAAAGTAAAAACAGCTCATCGAAAATAACTCCGAAACCTGACTTCTAGTTCTGAAGTAAAGAAACATAATTGTGAGATTCAACTCCAGGAATCTCCTATTTTGTATGTAAAATGAATAAATTCGCAAACATGCTGATATCTGTTTAAACTACAGTCTATTCTTTTAAGAGGACTCAAAAAGCAGGATAAACAGATGTGAGCAAAAGGGAGGTGGAATATGGAGAGACTCTTGATTTTGAGAGAGATTCTACCAGGGTGACAAAAATCTCTTGATCTAGTATTTAATGGCTTTGCATGTGTGTGAATTTGTATATGACAACTTCACATTTATGTTACATATGTTTTTATATGTACTTGTCTCCCTCATTAGAATACAAGATTTTTGTAAGCAGGGATTGTTTCATTCTTTGTACATGTATTTCCATCATCTGGCACATAGTAGATATTTTAAAAAATGTCTGCTGGGGGGCAGCTGGGTAGCTCAGTGGATTGAGAGCCAGGCCTAGAGACAGGAGGTCCTAGTTCAAGTCTGGTCTCAGACACTTCCCAGCTGTGTGATCCTGGGCAAGTCACTTGACCCCCATTGCCTACCCTTACCACTCTTCTGCCTTGGAGCCAATACACAGTATTGACTCCAAGACGGAAGGTAAGGGTTTAAAAAAAAAATAAAAAATAAAAAGCAAAAAATGTCTGCTGCCTGATTAGTTGATGAATGATGAGGGATTACCTAATAGATACATTTGAAAATTTAATTGCGACAATGGACCTCTGTTCAAGAAATCAAAAAGTTTCTCCATGCCAGGGAATAATGACCAGAATGGCAAGTACAGGGGTTGTTATAAGCATAACCGAAATCTTCCCTGACAAGCATACAATGTTGTGCCAATGGGGCACAACAGAGAAACACATGACCATTGTTGTGGATAATCCTTGTCACAGTGCTTGGGTGACACAACATAAGAATAGAGCTTAACAGTTAAGTTGAGCAACATAAACAATAACCTGGATTATGATTTTTAAATTTTAATCATGCAATATTGGGCAACACTTTGTTTTTACATGGAGATTAGTGTTTATTTAATAAAAATGTCTTTATTTTCATTTATTTTTTTTTTATTTTAAACCCTTAACTTCTGTGCATTGACTTATAGGTGGAAGAGTGGTAAGGGTAGGCAATGGGGGTCAAGTGACCTGCCCAGGGTCACACAGCTGGGAAGTGTCTGAGGCCGTCATTTATTTTTTTAAAGGACAACTTTATTTTATTTTTAATTTTTTTCCATGATTACATGATTCTTGTCTCCCTCTGCTTTTCCCTCCCCACTCCCAGAGCTGACAAGCAATTTCACTGAGTTATACATATATTATCACTCAAATTCTATTTCCATATTATTAATTTTTGTAATAGGGTAATCTTTTAAAACCAAAATCCCAAATCACATACTCATATAAATAAGTGATAAATAATATGTTTTTTCTGGATTTCTACTCCCACAGTCATTCTGTAGATGTGGATAGCATTCTTTCTCATAAGTCTCTCAGCATTGTCCTGGATTAATGCATTACTTTTAGTAGCAAAGTCTATTACATTTGATCGTTCCCACCATGTTTCATTTACTGTGTATAATGTTCTCCTGGTTCTACTTAATTTCATTCTAAATCAGTTCATGTAGTTCCTTCTGGTTCTAATAGAAATCAACCATTTCATTATTTCTTATAGTACAACAGTATTCCATCACCATCATATACCATAATCTATATTCAGTCAATCAAGGACATCCCCACATTTTCCAATTTTTTGCCACCACAAAAAGCACAGTTATACATATTTTTGTACAAACAGAACCTTTCCCATTAATTATGCCCTTTGGGCATAATTACAAATTGCCTTCTAGAATGGTTGGATCAATTCACAACCACATCCCCTCCAAAATTTATTAATTTCCTTTACTGTCATTTTGGCCACTCTGGTAGGTGTAAGGTGGCACCTCAGAGTTGTTTTGATTTGCATTTCTCTAATCAGGAGGGATTTAGAATATAAAAATATATTTTTTAAAAGAACTGGAAAAATCGAGTAGATTTTGTTCCTTTTTTCAGTTACCCTCCCATGAACCAGTAGACAAATATGCCACTGTTAACATGAACTACAACTTCTCATGTGAAGGACTACATGCTCTTGAAAAATGTAGACTCCTACACCACTATTTGTTGATTTCACTCCTATATATGTGCTGCTCAATGAAGAGGGAGAAAAACTCTCTTGATTAGATCCATGACACATGTCTGTTACACAACCTCAACTGGGCCCTCACTGTTGCTAGGCAAATCTGTTAAACACCTCCCTTATCAACTTCCTTTCCCATTCTCCAGAGCAGCTCTTCTAAACCTTTCTATCCTTCTACAGATCTTTCATGCGTCTACTTCCTTCCACTTTCTGATGAGAAGTTGGCCTCATATTTTACAGAAAAGAACTCCCTTTTCTCCCCTCTTCTTCATTTCCTATTACTCAGAAGCCTTCTGTCACTCTCTCTTTCTTCACTTGTCTCACATGAAGTGGTCTTACAGCTCACCAAGGATAACCCCTCTATCTGTTCAAATGATCCCACTCTATCCCATCCACTCCAACAGATTGCTTCCCATCATCCCTAATCTTTCACTTATTTTCTATCTCCTTTACTAACTCCTTTTCCACTGCCTACAAAAAGGCTTGTGTCTCTGCTACTCTGAAAAAAACTATTCTTGATCCTTTAGTCCCAGCTAACTATCACTCTGTATCTTTTCTGCCCTTTTAGCTAAATTCTTCCAAAAGGCCATCTGCCATAGGTGCCTCCATTTTCTTTCCTTTTACTCTTCTTAATTCCTTAATCTAGTTTCTGACCTCATCATTCCACTGAAACTGCTCTTTCCAAAGCTATTAAGGATCTCTAAGTTGCCAAATCCAATGACCTTTTCTCAATCCTCACTCTCTCTGACCTCTTTGCAGCCTGAGACACTGTTGATTACTCTCTTCTTGATGTTCTCTTTTCTCTAGGTTTTTGGGATGCCACTCTCTCCTGATTCCTCTCCTTTGCCAGATCCTCTTCCAGATCATATCCCTCAAGACTCTATCCTGGGCTCTCTTCCCTTTTCCCTCTATATTATTTCACTTGGCGATCTCATCAGCTCCCATGAATTTAATTACCATTTCTATGCTGATGATTTTCAAATCTACCTTTCCTGCCTGAATTTCTCTGCTGAGTAAATAGTATGGTGGAAACCAGGCATAGACAAACATTTCATTCAACTATCTTGACTGGGTCCATGACATATCACTCCATACACCATGACAGAGTCAAAATAGATACTTGACCTAAAAATAAAGGGCAAGACCATAAACAGAGTTGGGGAACATGGGAAAGTTTACCTGTCAGACTTATGGATGAGGGAAGAATTTATGACCAAACAAGACATAGAGAATGTTATGAAAAATGAAATGGATATCTTTGATTACATTAAATTAAAAAAGTTTTGTACAAACAAAACCAATGTAACCAAAACTAGAAGGGAAACAATAAATTACGAAAAAATTTTATAGCAAATGTCTCTGACAAAGGCTTCATTTTTCAACTATGTGGAAAACAGAGTCAAATTTATAAGGAAACAAAGCATTTCCCTGTAGAAAAATGGTCAAAAGATGTGAGCAGGCAATTTTCAGAGAAATTAAAATGATTCATGGTCATATCAAAAAATGCTTCAAATTACTATTTGATTAGAGAAATGTACATTAAAACGACTATGAGAAACCACACTCATATCTATCAGGTTTGCCAAAAAGGAAAATTATAAATTTTGGAGGTGCTGTGGAAAAACTGGGACACTAATACACTGCTGATAGAATTATGAACTGATGCAATCATTCTGGAGAGCAATATGGAACCACTCTTAAAGATGAAATAAGGGGAAAGAACTTACCTAAACAAAAAAATTTTAGCAGCTCCCTCTTTAGTGGCAAAGAATTGGAAGCTGAGGGGTTGTCTATCATTTGGGAAATGGATAAATAAGTTGGAGTATATGGATTTAATGCAATACTATTTTGCACCCTAAAAAATGATGAACAGGATGAATTCAGAAAAACCTGGAGTCTTATATGAACGGATACAAAGTAAAGAGAGCAGAATGAGAAGAACAATGTATACAGTAACAGAATTATATGATGATCAACTGTGAAGGACTAAACTATCATCAGCAAAGCAAGTCTCCGAAATAACCACAAGAGACCAATGATATAAATGCCATCCACAGCCAAAGAAGGAACTGTTAGAATCTGATTGCAAATAAAACATACCATTTTCCATTTTATTTCCACATATTTCCTTCGTTAGTTTTTTACTATATGTGTGATATATTTCTTCTGTCATGGCATGAGCAGTATGGAAATATATAGTGAATGAAAATATTGATATAACCTCTATCAGACTATATATATCAGACTATAATACTGCCTCATGGAAGGTGGGGAGGGAGAAAATATGAAAACAATTGTCAAAAATTGTTTCTATGTGTAACTATATTAAATAAATTTAAAAATTTCTTAATTTTTCTGTTGACCTCCAGTCTCACTTCTCTAACTGCTTTTCAGACATCTCAAACTGAATGTCCAATAGATATCTAAAACTCAAAACAGCCATAACAGAATTCATTATCTTTCCTATGTGAAGAGCAAATCAAACTTTCTTCGTCTATCAGTCAGCAATTTTTAAAGTTAATCAGTCAAAAACTTAAGCACTCCTATGTAACACTAAGAGTGATCGCAAGTCACATGCTAAAGTGGGTGACAGGGGGGCAGCTGGGTGGCTCAGGGGATTAAGAGTCAGATCAAGAGATGGGAGGTCCTGGGTTCAAATCTGACCTCTGACATTTCCTAGCTGTGTGACCCTGGGCAAGTCACTTAACCCCCATTGCCTAGCCTTTACCATTCTTCTACCTTAGAACCAATACCCAGTATTGATTCTAAGAGGGAACGTAAGGGTCTTCAAAAACAATAAATAAATAAGCATACAAAATAAACAAATAAATGAATGAATGAATAAGTGGATGAACGAAAATAAAGTGGGTGACAATTCCAGACACCCACTACCCTGCCCCTAGGCAGTACTAGGCAAATTGAAAGACTGTAATTGGTTCCCATGAAGTGGAGGAAGGGACAGGAAGTGACATGGGAAAAAGACTATAAAAAGTCCTGAACTTCCTATCCAAGGTAACTTCAGACTTTGGCTTCACTTGGAGCTGAGACTTTGGCTCTTGGACTACTTCTTGAAGACCTGCTCCTGGAACTTCTCCTTTGGACTTTGGTGTTGGACTACTTTGCCTTGGGTGGGTGAGTAGCTGGCCTTCCTTTCCTGGCTTCTGGAGAGATTGGTTATAGAGAGGCCTTCCTTTCCTGGAGGAGGCTGTGTTGGTAGAACCCTTGCTGAGGACATCACTGGACTTCCGACTGAGAATTACTGGGAAATCCACGTGGGGACAAGGGAAGTGGTGAAGCCCTGCCATGGCTGAGCTCCACACCAGAGCAGTGCTTAGGGTGACAGGCTAGATAATTCTCTACCTTTTTATATTTTCCTACTTTCACTCTTTCCACCTCTTTGTAAATAAAGCTACTAAAGGTTATTTTGCCTTAAGTTATATCTTTAAATCGGTAACCACAATATTACTTTAGAATTCTCATATCTAACATAAAACTTTAATTTTTTATACCACTAAAACCCTCCCTGCCTTCTACCTTCCCTATTACCATAGATGTCAATACCATTTTCCAAGTCCTTCAGGTTCACAACCAAGGAGGCATCCTGGACTCCTGTCTCACACAATCTCCCTTTCCACATCCAATCTGTTGCCAAGGCTCATTGATTTCACCTTTGCAACATTTCTCAAATAAGACCCTTTCTCTCTTCTGATACTGCCACCACCTTAGTGCAGACTCTCATCACTTCAAGCCTTATTATAACAGCCTGCTGCTGATGGGTGTGCCTGCCTTGAATCTTTTCCCACTCACATCCATCAACCATTCAGCTACTCTAAAGTGATTTTCCGAAAACACAAGTCTAATCATATCACCTTGTGATAATGAAATTAAATCTGCCCTGTCCATCCTTAATCTAATCACCAAAAGTGAGAACATCCCCACTTAAATCACAAGTTGGGAGATCTGTGAACCCATGTGAGCTAGAGTGAGTGACGAATCAAAACTTACTGACTGCCTCCTGGGCAGTCCTAAGAAAAGCATCTGTTGTGATTGGCACGTAAACTAAGAGGAAGGCACAGGAAGTGATGCAAAAGAAGCCCCTTTAAAAGAGAGTGACAATTTCCAGTTAGTTCTGTTGGAGTTCAGCTCTCTTTAGCCTGGGACTGGACCTGGAGAAGCTCTGGCTAGGACCTTGGACTTGGTAAGACTATTCTTAAATCTTTCCCTTAGAACTACACATGGAAAGTGAAGAAGTCTGACTATCTTAGCCTCCCTGGAGGTACCGGCTTCCCAGAGGCTCCCATGATTAGGAGAAGCCCTGGTGGCTAAACCCCTTGTTAATTGAGTTTTAGGCTGGCTGGCTGGAACCTCTGGAGCCCTGCTGGGTTAAAGCCAGGGATTGAGTATATAGTCTCGTCCTTTATGTTAGATTTCTTACTCTATCCTATTCTCATCTCTCTACTTCCACTCTCTCTCTTATATTTTGTAAATAAATTACTAAAAGCATTTTAGAATTGAGATTATTTCAATTCTTGGCGACCACACCTTTAAATATTAATATATCCAACCAAAAACCCCTTTTCCCCTCTTACAACCCTGCTCCCCCACCCCACAACTCCCTACTGCATCCAAGGAGCAAATACAAAATTTGGCATTCAAAGCCTTTCATATCCTAGCCCCTCCTACCTTTAGTTTTCTTGCACTTAGCTACCCAATATGTACTCTCTCTTTTTTTTTTGTCTTTTTTTTACTTTCTTAGAATCAAGACACGTACTTTTTGATTCAGTGACACCAGCATTCTAGTTGTTCCAAGAACAAGACATTCCATCTCTTAGCTTTGGGCATCTCTCTACTTCCACTCTCTCTCTTATATTTTGTAAATAAATTACTAAAAGCATTTTAGAATTGAGATTATTTCAATTCTTGGCGACCACACCTTTAAATATTAATATATCCCCTTTTCCCCTCTTACAACCCTGCTCCCCCACCCCACAACTCCCTACTGCATCCAAGGAGCAAATACAAAATTTGGCATTCAAAGCCTTTCATATCCTTTCAAGCTTGGAATGCCTTCCCTCCTCCTGTATAACTACTGACCTCTCTGGCTTCCTTTAAGTCCCAACTAAAATTCCAACTTTTACTAGAAGCCTTCCCCAACTCATCTTAATTCTAGTAACTTCCCTCTGTTAATTATTTCTTATTTATCTTGTATATATTTGTTTGCCTATTTTCTCCATTAGAATGCAAGCTTCTTAGGGGCAGCTGGGTAGCCCAGTGGATTGAGAGTCAAGCCTAGAGACGGGAGGTCCTAGGTTCAAATCCTGCCTCAGACACTTTCCAGCTTTGTGACCCTGGGCAAGTTACTTGACCCTCATTGCCCACCCTTACCACTCTTCCACCTAGGAGCCAACACACAGAAGTTAAGGGTTTAAAAAAAAAAAAAGAATGTAAGCTTCTTGGGGGCAGGGGCTGTATTTTACTTCTTCTTGTATGCCCAGCACTTAGCATAGTGTCTGACCCAGAATAGGCACTTGATAAATGCTGAGTGATTGATATACCCTAACATAATTCAGATCCAAGGTCATTAATAATAGACCATGGGCCGAATACAATATGATGTTTTTTTCTTTACATGTTAATTATGTTTTTCAAAATAAAAACAAAAACAGACCAAAAACCGTCCAAACCACAATTTTTTACCCCTCCATAAGTCTGTTCCCTATTTCCCTGTGCCTAAGGTTAATTATACCCAAGTGAAATTATAGCCAGATGTTTAGTACCAGATTGGTTTCTTGGTTATTCCAGGTTACAGACACCTGTTTACAACACAGAGAAGGTTAAATTCCCCCTTACCCCTAGTTCTGGTGGCAGGGCACATTGCCGAAGGATATATTCTATCATCATCTCACCCCCAGGCTGTTCCAGATAACCATGGTGGGCCATTGCACTGATTACCTGCACCACAGCCCGCTTCACCTATTCAAGAGAAAACAGAAATCAGATCAAGACAGCCTTGTGACCATCCCTCAGACAGCTCCACAAAATGGATGTCTCATTTTTAAAGACCAAGCAATGAAGTCAAATGAACCCAAACAACCCTCTATAGCAGGGGTCAGCAACCTTTTTGGCTGTGAGAGCCATAAAAGCCACATTTTTTAAAATGTAATTTCGTGAGAGCCGTACAGTGCTCACAGTGCGCGCTCCTGTAACAGCACCTGAAAAAAAATTGATTTTATGGCTCCTGCAGAAAGAGCCATATCTAGCCCTCAAAAGAGCCAGATATGGCTGGAGAGCCATATGTTGCTGACCCCTGCTCTATAGGAATTGCTACTCGAGTCAAACTCCAAGTTGTGCTAAGGGTTCTCCTGAAGATAAAGAATAACAAAATCAACAGGACATTCTGCGGAGTTAAGAGTTAGAGGAATAGATTCTAATTGTTGCTAAGTGAAGGTCTCATTGTCCATATAAAGTCACTCTGCCATATCCCTGATCAGAATTAGGCTCAAAAAAAAGAGTCCAGGCTAGACAGTGTTGAGCAATTTCCTGGTAGTGTCTATAGTGGTAATTATCAAATCCTACATCTATTTGATTCAAGAGGCAGGGAAGTCACTTTTTTTTACCTTGTTGTTAGTGTCCATCAGAGGAAACTTCATGGAAGACAGAATAAATGGCTTCTTAATCTCCATCTGAACAGCTAAAAAAGACCAAAAGTGTGGCTCAATCTCCTCTGTCCCAGTCTTCCTAATCCTAAACTTCCCCATTTTCTTTCCCTTCTC
Source organism: Gracilinanus agilis (assembly GCF_016433145.1). NCBI lineage: Eukaryota > Metazoa > Chordata > Mammalia > Didelphimorphia > Didelphidae > Gracilinanus > Gracilinanus agilis. The sequence goes on from NC_058130.1 coordinate 704,745,766, forward strand.
CCCACACAAAATCCTCCCTAAAACAGGTTGAGGACAAGAGGATTGGTCTAAATAATTCTTGAACCCCAGCCTCCCAAATTTCTATGTGACTGACCCTCCTTCATTCATTTTTCTATTTTTAGTCCTAAGGATTTTGGTCACAGCAGAAAAAGGGAAAAGTGATGCTCCATTCTCTGTCTTTTAGATGCTATAAAAGATTTATATTTATTGCTTTTATCACCCCTAGGACCTTTATGCCCAAGAAGGCCACAAAGACATACTCTAGGCACATACTGGGTATGGGGAACAAGAGCAGGAACAAGGCTGAGCTTTGTTCCACCTGAGTTTCCTTAGAGGGAAGATTCCCCTGACTCCCTAAGATTTATTCACTCTGAAGAGTTGTTCAATTGTCAGGGAGCTGAGGTAAACAAGGAAACAAGTCAGCAATATGCAGAAGGAAATCTACTGAGCATATAATACTTAACGGAAAGGAAACTGCTCTTTTCACATTTCCTAGACGGCATCCAATTCATTAATTCAGACATAGTCTTGTATTTCATTCAGAGAGGAATCTAGGAGGCTCCTTTTCTAAATAAAGTGGACCCTATGAAACCTGTTAATACAAGAACTCTGGGAGAGGGAATCATGGCAGAGTATCATAGAACCAAAACTGAAAAGAGACCTCAAAGCTCATCTATAGTAAACTCCAAATTCAGCAGCCCCTTGGGAGAAGAGGAACAGAAATGATTTGCCCAAGGTCACGAGGAAAATTAACCATAGAGCCAGGATTAGAATCCAGGTTATCCGATCCTCACCTCAGGGCTTTGCCCCAAAATACATCCTGCATCATCAGTGCCAGAGACAGGAATGGCAAATATTATTGGAATCTACAAATAATTCAAATTTCAGCCAGCAGATTATCTCTTACATTATTAAAGTAGTAACTCACTATTGAGGAGGCAAACAGACTTATTGGAATGTACTTTAAAAGGAAAGAAGTCCTCTGGACAGCCCCCCAAACTGCTTCCCTTCTATAACCGCCAAAACTACTGAACAATATGGTCAGTACATATAGGAGGTTACTTACAGGCTGAGTTGATGACTTGCCTCATGATGTGCAGGGTCCCCACTCGAATTCTCTCATTGCTGTTTTCCAGTTTAGGAAGCAAGAAAGCCAATAGGCGATCAGGAAAGGAACAGGCTGCAGAAGAAAGACAATGGCTGTGTGGTTAGTTTGTCAGACTAGGTGCCCATCAAAAAAAAAAAAAAAGAGTTTAGAGTCAAGACCATCTGCTACAGTTAAGATCCAAAGCATGAGTCCTCAGGAGGATTCAGTCTGCAAGTTCCAAGGATAGGAAATTGATCTCTCAAGTACCATTTGCTCTACTGAACAAGCTAAACAAGGAGCTGGAAATAAACTTCACTCCCATTGCTCTAGCCACACTGTTTTCTTCACTCCTATATTTTTCTTTTCTTCTTTCCATGCCTTATATGTCTATTATTCCATTTAATTTCATCAACATTTAATTAGGAAACATTTCTGTTCTGTGATGTAGTGGCTAAAGAGTTGCCAAAGAGTTGCTTTTGGAGCATAAAGACCTGAGCTTGAGTCTCGCCTCAAATGCAGTGTGGCTGTGAAACTGATTAAGTTGTTTTACTTCTTAATGGTTTAAGTAATACTAAGGCTATGGGCTGCAGAGAAAATGATAACCTACACTGCTAGAGGGAGTTTCCTTTTTTAGGAGTTCCCTATACTAATGAAACCACAGGTTCAGTCCCTATCCAATATTCTATTCAACTCTTATTAATCATCTACTCCAAGCAACCCCAAATACCTCTTATCTTTCATCATTCTCTTGGGAATCCTGTCAGCTCCCATGGATTAAATAATCATCTCTATGCAAATAATTATATATATTTTTATCTCTATATATATCATTAGCATATTCAGTAAATGCTTCAAAAAGCAGTAGTGCAGCTTTAAATTTTAACTACTTCAGAAGAATATTAAAAACTTCTGAAAAACATTTTAAAGGTTACTTAAACATTTTTATATATTGATACATTTGACATAACCTCTGTCTTGTGCTATGTTTGCATTACTCTAGTCAACTTTTTAACTTTGCAAAAACTTTTATCAGCTTCTCTTTAGTGACTGAAAGGATTACATTTATAACCCTAGCCTTATGATCATCCAAATAAGAAGATTTAGTTGCATAGTCCTGATGTAATTCCACAAGAAAAAGTCTAATAGGGACAGATCAGGCTACTGTACTGAGAAAGTCATTGTCCAGAAATTATTGCATCTGCAAAGTATAATGACAAAATGCCCTGTCTTGTTCAATTTTAAAATTTTTATGCAAATTTCATAGAACTAGGTAAGATAAAAAGGACATTTGGGACACACTGTATAGCAGTGGTTCCCAAACTTTTTTGGCCTACCGCCCCCTTTCTAGAAAAAATATTACTTAGCGCCCCCTGGAAATTATGAAACTATTTATTGAACTCAGAATAAAATGTAATACAAAAAAAGTGTGGCCATCACTGCCCTCCTGGATTGCTGCAGCACCGGGGTGGTAGTGCCCACTTTGGGAATGACTGCTGTATAGGAACATATCTGGAAAAAGAAGTAGACTAGACAATAGCAAGAATGAGAAACAATAGGTGACTCAAAGTAGCCCTTAAATAGGAGAAATACTCTGACTCCTATGGAAGCTGTCAGGAGTTAAAGGCCAAGAAGCTCCTACCTCTTATACATACTGGTTGTGTGACCTTGAGCAATCAAAAACCTCCCTGGGCCTCAATTATCACTTTTGTAAAATAAAGGAGTTTGAAATCCCTTCTAACTCTTGTCCTGTGTCAAGTAAACCATATGCTGCCCTGTGAGATCTTTTTATAATTGTTATGACGTCTTCTCCACTAGGCTTTGGCTCTCTGGAGGCATGAAACTCTCTTACTCACTTTTTTATCCACCAAAACACATAGTAGGATGGCTACTCATCTAGCTCCCTAAAGGTAGGAAACATTTTATTTGTGCCTTAGGTCTAGCATTTTGACTGGAATGTTGCAGGTGCTTAATAGAACCAGGTATGCATGGAGTACTTGGTCTGGTGTCAGGAAGACCTCATTCAAATCTCATCTCAGACATTTATAAGCTGTGTGAACCTGAGTAAGTCACTTAACTCTGTTTGCCTCAGCCTCCTTGACTATAAAATGAAGATAATTGTGGTAAAACTATATTTCCCTGGATCAACCTTCTATCCATTATAAATACAGTATAGTCCAAGAGGTGTATTATCATAGTGCTTCAGATGAGCCCCAAACTCCAAAAGAATCTTCTATCTCTTAGATCAACATCTTACACCCTATTCCCAAGACAAATTCAAAATGGGTAAATGACTTAAATATAAAGAGTGAAATCATAAATTAGATGAATATAGATTAGTATACTTTCAGATCTGTGGGAAAGGAAAGAATTTAAGACCAAGCAAGAAATAGAGAACATTGCAAAATATAAAATGAATGACTTTGATTATATCAAATTTAAAAGGTTTGGTACAAACAAACCAATGCAACCAAAATTAGAAGGAAAGTAACAAACTGGGTGAACATTTTTATAACAAAACTCCCTGACAAAGATTTAATTTCCCAAATATATGAGGAACTAAGTCAAATTTACAAAAAAATCAAGCCATTTCCCAGTCGACAAAATGGTCGAGGGACATGAATAGGCAGTTTTCACATGATGAAATCAAAACTATCAATAAGCACATGAAAAAATGTTCTAAATCTCTTATAATTAGAGAAATGCACACCAAAACAACTCTGAGGTACGACCTCACACCTAGCAGATTGGCTAACATGATAGCAAAGGGAAATAATAAATGTAGGAGGGGATGTGGCAAAATTGGGACACTAATGCATTGCTGGTGGAGTTATGAATTGGTCCAACCATTCTGGAGGGCAATTTGGAACTATTTGCAAAGGGCCTGAAATGAATGTCTGCCCTTTGATCCAGCCATACCAACTGCTGGGTTTGTACCCCAGAGATCATAAGGAAAAAGACTTGCACAAAAATATTCATAGCTGTGCTCTTTGTGGTGGCAAAAAATTGGAAAATGAGGGGGTATCCCTCAATTGGGGAAATGTATGAATCAGTTGTGGTATATGTTGGTGATGGAATATTATTGTGCTCAAAGGAATAATGAACTGGCGGAATTCCATGTGAACTGGAATGACCTCCAGGAATTGATGCAGAGTGAAAGGAGCAGAACCAAAAGAACACCGTACACAGAGACTGATACATTATGGCACAATCGAATGTAGAAGACTTTTCTACTAGCAGCAACTGCAATGACCCAGAAGAAATCAGAGGAACTTGTGAGAAAGAATGCTATTCACATTCAGAGAAAGAACTGTGGAACCAGAAATGCATTAGAAAAATATATGCTCAATCACGTAATGCTATAGGGATGTGATTAGGGTTTTGATGTTAGAGGATCACTCTACTGCAAATACAAATAACAAATAAACATGTTTTGAACAATGATACATGTATAATCCAGTCGAACTGCTTGTCGGCTTTGGGGGAGGGGGAAATGGCAGCTGGGGGAATTATGAATCTGTAACCATGGAAAAATATTACAAATTAAAAGAAAAAAGAATCTTGTACCTCTTTAGGTATAAGAATGGATTCTCTTATGATAGGAAAAAGTGACTGGATCCAAATACCTGCTGGAATAGTTGTATAAGTCAGTTACTGGTAATTGGTAGAAAATGAAGGTAAAAGGGTAAGTAGTTAGTCCTCTATAATCTTTGAATCTAGGTTTATCTTCATAACATTCCTTTGACCTATTTAGGCTAAAGCTCTTGCCAAATAAGGAAATAAGACTAGTTTGGCATGATTTGTTCTTTTAATTAAAACTAAACAAAACATTATCATCATGACAAAGCAAAACTTGAAACAATCTTTAAAAAACATAAAGAAAACTATATAGCTACTGACTCTCGAGATATTGGCCTTCTTTGCTCCGTGATTTCTTTGTCTCACTCACAGTCTTTCTTTCCACCCCAAATCTTATTCTTTTACTAGGACTTCAACATACACATTGATGTTCCTTCAATCACCTTAATCTCTGTTTCTCAGTCTCCTCAAATCCATGACCTGCTTCTCTATTTTGTTTCAGTTACATAAAGGGAGGTCCATATCTTTTCTCTTACAATCATTCACAAGTGTTCCACTTCCTTGATCAAGAAGTCTGAAATTTTTTATCCAGTAATAACATAATCATTCCTTCACTTCCTATGTTCAATTCTTCCTTAACTTAATCTCTGTCCTTACTATGACCTCCAATCCCTTCATTCCTTAGTATAGTCCTATAGCATCACTCCTACTCTGGTTATATTTTTCCCATCTCCCAATCACCAACCCTCGGTCGGCCAGTTAAACTCTGTATTATCTTCTATCATGGAATCCCTTCATCCCTGGTCTTACCACATTATACTCTACTAAACCCTAAACCTAGATTACTCCCACTATCAGCTCATTTTTCAGATGAGGAAACTCAAGCAAACAAGATTAAGTGACTTGCCCAGGGTCACACAGCTAATAAATATCTGTGGCCAGATTTGAACTCAGGAAAATGTGTCTTTCTGACTCACAACTTGGCACTCTATCCATTGTGCCACCTAGTTGCCCATCATTTTGAATACTCTAATATCCTATCATTCCATCTTTTCTTCTGCCATACAATCCCAAACCCTGTTCTTCATCCTCACTGGGGTCTCCAATATCAGTTCTTTCTCATGTGATCACCCTTATTTTGGCTAAACTCTCCTCCCTTCCTTATTATGATAGTTTGTTGAATCAGTTCAACTCTACACTATCCTCTACTCTCTAGTCCCTTTTCCATTTATCAATCCTGCCCTGCCAAGCACCAGCATTATATTCATCCACCATCTGTTACACTCAATCCTATTCACATATCACTGAAAAAAAAAAGATGGGGAAAATCACAAAACCATGCTGCTTGGGGTCTGTTATTTCAATTTGGTACTCAGTATTGGAAGGCAATAATTTTAAGCCTCCCTAATTGATTCGCTATCTCAATCACTAAAGTTTTTCTTTTCCTCTTTTCAGTTTTTCTTTTCCTCTAGCTGAAAACCTTCCTTCAAATTTTACTGACTAATTTGCTGAGAACTCTCGCTTCTAAAGATAAGCTACTATCTCCAAAGAGTTTTGAGTTTTCTCTTTGCCAAAGCAAACCACTCAAGTATAAGTGATCCCATTCCATCCTGTCTTCTCCAGTGGACTGCCTCATCTGTCATTCCTAATCTCTAATTAATCATTATTCTACCCCTGTCTAATGGCTGCTTCTCTACTACCTAAAAACATGTCATTATGTCCACATCACCCTCAACCTCAAAAAACCCTCATTTTATCTATTTGTCCCCACTAGCTATATCATCCTTTATCTTTCCTTCCTTTTGGGGCTAAATTGTTTCAGTGAGTCACCTGAAAATAAATGTTTGCTGACTGACTGCTTTGTAACAGGATCAAAGTCCCTTTGAGTCAGGTATCATGATTGTGAATAAGTTCTAAAAGAGGCCAAAGCTTTCAAGATGAAGAGAAATTCTTATTTCTCTTGCAAAATAAGGTAAATTAATCCCAGACTGGGCTTTCATGCTTCAAGTCTAGAACCTAGACTCTTCACCATTATCTAAGATCCACCTGAAAGAATCCCTAACCATGGCCCGGTGAGAGAGAAGGAAATACAATTCTCTCCCATTAGGGCCCTGAAGGAAAAAGTTTAATTTTCACATATAAAAATGATCTGAAAAATCATGTTTGGGGTACAAATGGAGAAAGAACAGGGCTTTAAACATGACAGTCAACAATACTTCTTTTAAGCCATGTTAAGGAGTGATTCTAGGATTATGTAGCCCTCAGTGGACACTCTTTCCCACTCTATTGTGTGGAAAGCCATCAAAGCCCGTGACGTTTAGCACAGTGTGTCACCAGCTCTGAAAAAACCTGCACAATGTGTCAGAACAATGGATGTTTTCCTATATGACTCTTTTCTCACTATCATTTCCTTTTACTGAAACTATTGAAATCAGTATCCTTATTCAAACCTAGGGAAATACAGAAAAACAATACAGGCTAATAGCAAGGACAACCACAGTCACAGATCACTTGCTATCCCTAAATAAACCCCTATAATACAGAAACTTTCCCTAAATTCATCCCCACAATAAACCAGCAGTTAGTGAGTTAATGCAAGTCTCTAAATTCCCCAGTAAGAATGTACCTGGCCTGGATTTGCTCCTAAACTCCCACTGATCAAGGAAACAGTGAGATACAAGGAAAACGGGAATGACAAATTAGCACAGAATCACCCTTCCAGAACTGCATTCTTATTAACCCTGTAGCAGAAAGAACAGTACCTTTGAAGAATAGTAAAAAATAAAAGACTATAATTGAAACAATATTTGGACTAAACTGATATTATTGTATCTTTTTTGACGTAACCAATTACCAATAACTATCTTCTTGATTAATATGTCTGAATAGCATAAAGTAAGAATATGCTTGATTTAATTAGTTAAAAATATAATTAACCATTATGCTTAGCTAGGAAATGATGTTCTTGTACCTTATGGATGGCTGAAAATAATAAAGCTCCAACTAAGCCATTCAGTAATGAATAATTTTTGACAAGCTTGCCTCTTTGTTTAATCACAGTAGGATAATTAGTAAATGCCAATCATATGATATTTCAAAAGTTAATGTGTGATTTTTAATGTATGAGAAAATCAAAACCTGTATGAGATCATAAAGAAAAAAAGGGTATAAAAATATAAATCAGCAGATGGCACCAGAGAGAACAGCCTCTGCAATTTCACTTGCACTCTGGCTCGTTTTCATTTCATTTCGCCACGCCACCCTACCTCCAGAGACACCCCCCCAACCCGAGTGAAGAGCAGGCTCTTCACACTATTGTACAGCATACATGTCAATTATTGTCCTTTATCATTATGTCCTAGACACCACCAGCCATAATTGCTACTAGGGATTTATGAATCAGATAGTTTCCTCAGTCATACTCAGAAAGATAAGCAATATGAATAGATTCCACCAAGATTACCAGGACAAAGGATTAACTCGGTGGGAGTCCTGTAAGAACTATTAATCTAATAGAAATCTATTTTTTGCTAGAAAACAATATATTTCAGAAATGAAAATAAAATTACTGGGAGTAGACAGAAAGAAAGCTAGCTATTTCTCCGTTCTATTATGGACCCCACTTTCCTTCTAGATCCTTTTTTTTTAAACAGATCTCTGATTTCATCATTAGAGGGAACTCTCAGGGAGGAACTTCAACTATCAGTGTAGATAGTGACTTCTTTGCAATTTGTTGTCTCGGAAAGTTTCTTAACTTAGAAGGTTAAGCAATTTGCCCAAGGTCAGACAGACAGTAGGTGTCAGAGATGAATCTTCTACTCAGGTGCCTCTTTATCCACAGCATTTTCCCTTCCTTCCCTTTCTACCACACAAAAGCATTTGTCATGGCCTTAGGCTCCATTTTTCTTTTTCTTGCCATGAGCTTTCTTTATATATTGTTTCCCAATTGCGAGGCAGAGCCAAGATGGCGGCATAGTAGCAGCGAAATCCTGAAACTGCTCCGAATATCTTTCCAAAGGTTTGGAGATTCCAAAACTGACTTTTATATAACAAAACTAAAAAGGAGGACTCTCTGCTCCATCTTCTGTATCCCTAAAACACCATAAAATCTTTGAGAACAAGGACTGTCTTTATTCTTTTTGTTATAGAGAACCCAGAACAAAGAGCCTTGCATGTAGAGGATACTCACTATTAAACATTTAAATGAAAATCTCATTCTTTCCAAAGAACTAAATCCACAGAGGCATGGATGTCTACAAACCTTTCCGATTCGGAGGAAAGATGGACAATTCCTTTCCTATAAGAGACTGAATGCTCACTTACTTCATTGTCAATTATGTCCTTACTCTCATGTTATAGCCCACAATGGGGTTTCTGCAATGCTAGATAAATAAGGATTTTTGAACTGGTTTGCTATGGTCCAATGCAAAGCATTCACTCTAAACCCTAAGCTATACAGGTTACTAGAGATTCCTGGAATAGTCTTTTCAAAAGCACTAGTTAACAGGGCCTTAATACAGGGCATGGCATGACAACAGAGCACCTTAGCTGCTCCAAGAAACATCATCACGGCCAAGGGGAAGAGAAGAAGGCTGTAACCTCTCTGTAGTCCCCCAGTTTAACAAGTTATTCATTCCAGACTGCTAAACTTTATCCATGCTGTCCATATTCATGTATACCTGCACAAATTCATTAAACCCTCTTCATAAATTATCATGCCTCCTTTCTTTCAGGTCATTCATACTCTGTTCCAGCATCTTCCACACATATTCCTATGATCAATATTTTTAAAGCCCCAAACTAGACAAGCACTAGTTATATTCAGTTCTGCAGACCACACTGGAATGCTGAGGAATTTTGCCTGTTACCTGGAAGAATTGACACCAGGCTAGGTTGCCCCATTAACATAGTGCTTCTTCCCTCACCCCATTCCCAAATCTTACCCAATTTCCCATCTTACCCAGAATTGTGAAGCAACGTAGAACTTCATTGTGATTCTTAATGACCAAGGGGTTGAATGAATCCACTGGGGCACAAATCTGCTCCAAGGAACAAAGGAAAAAAATTACCAAGATGATCACTGCCTAAGTAACCTCACTTTATGGTAGTCACATGTTTCTGGAAAGGACCAGTCCCCTAGATGCTGAGGAAATGCTCATGATGAGGGGCAAATGACCACCATACACCTCTTTGCAAATTTTCCCAACACACTGTGCAATACACATAGGACTCCTAAAAGGTGTTTGAGGAGGATCCACTTCTCCTATATTTTGTCCTTCCACCAAATGCTAAGATAATAAAGCCCCCAGGACAGAACAACAGAATTAGATACAGAGAGGCCTGGAAGAAAGACACCTAGGCTCCCAAAACTGTATGGCATCTTTAGATGTGCTCCAGATTTATGGATTGCTTCATTTTCCATATTACAAAATGTAGCAAATAATAACCAACCTCCCAACATTTTTAAAGCAAATGAAAACAAAAATCATGTCAGCAAAAGGAAGCAGGTAGCCAGAAGCTACTGTAAAGAATCTTCCTAGGATGATAACTGAAATTTTATTGAATCTCATGTCAAATCTCAGGACTTATAATTTTGGTGTCTCTTCTCACTTCTGAGATATGAGAGAAGCAGAAATTATTGGCAAATTAAAAGGGTAGCTATATCCTCTAAGTTGTAAGACCTGGGGAAATTCCTAGAATAAGTTAATTGAGGGCAGCTAGGTAGCTCAGTAGATTGAGTTTGAAGCCTACAGTGAAGTCCTGAGTTCAAATCTGGCCTTAGATACTTCTTAGCTGTGTGACACTGGGTAAATCATTTAATCTCCATTGCATAGACCTTACCACTTTTTTGCCTTGAAACCAATACACAGTATTAATTTTAAGACAGAAGGTAAAGGTTTTAAAAAAAAAAAAAAGGTTACTTTTGCTCCCTAGTCTAGCATCAACTAGCATAAAATGTAGTCAGAGACAGGTCTGAATCATTAGCTTTTTCCCTACTTATTTACCTTTGACACAAATAGCAAAGCTAATAAATCTGTTGTTCCTCCCTTTCCTACTAAGGCCAGGCCTCCTCTCTGCAAACCATGTCTCAATTCCATACATCTCTGAACTATCTGAAGCCCTACTTCCGAGGACAACTTTTCCTTTATGAAAGAACTAAAAACTAAAATGAGTCATCAGGAATCATAAAGTATAGTCTGAAGTTGGATCAGAATCACTTTCTGCAGTTTGGCTTTCCATGGGACCCCTTACTAGGGAACTAGAATGGTCAAGGTAAAAAATAATTTTATTAGGATAAGCTTTATTTTTTTCTAAATACCCGCTCTCACATAACACCTATAACCTAAGGACTCAGCCCACAATTCTAAGACTTGTGAATAAATAGTAGCAATGCTTCCCTCTTATTTCCTTCTCACCAAAATGAAGCAGCCTTATCATTTGGGTATAGAACCAACGGGGTGGAATTACTGAATAAGAAAATCCTATCCATTCCCTTCCTGGCTCTGATCTTAGCTTATTGATTCCAAAACCACGCCTTAGCTTCAGGTTCACACAGTCCTTCAATGCCTGGGACCTCCTCTCCCTGGAACACCTATTCCCTGTGGCTTTCCAATCCTAAAATATTCCTCTGACAGACCAACCTCCTTCCCCCTTTGCTGGGTTCCTTCTAGGGCTTCCATTCATTCTCTTCCTGTTTTGCTCTTGACTTTCCTGACTTCAAAAACATGTTTGGGAGGCAGCTGGGTAGCTCAGTGGATTGAAAGCCAGGCCTAGAGAGGGGAGGTCCTAAATTCAAATCTGACCTCAGACACTTCCCAGCTGTGTGACCCTGGGCAAGTCACTTAACCCCCACTGCCTAGCCCTTACCACTCTTCTGCCTTGGAGCCAAGACAGAAGGTAGGGTTTTATTAAAAAAACAAACAAACAAACAAACAAACATGTTTGGTGTCAAGTACTTTTAGTTTTCTCCTCCTTTTTACCCTAATACCCCTCTGCTTTCAGTTCTCTTGTGTTTTTCTTTCCTTTAAAATGTTAAGTTTCTTCACAAAAGAAAAACATCATGTTTTTCTGATGGGGATATGATTGGGGTTTTGGTTTAAAAGATCACTCAATTACAAATAAGAATAATATAATACTAGGTTTTGAACAATGATACATGTATAACCCAGTGTAATTGCTTGTTGGCTCTGGGTGGGGGAGGGAAAAGGGGTGGGAAAAATCATGAATCATGTAACCATGGAAAAATATTCTAAATTAATTATTTTTTTAAAGTGTTGAATTTCTTGAGGGCAGGGGACTACCTTTCTTTTTTATTCTATTTGTATCCCCAGAATTTAGCATAGTGCCTGGTATAGAGTAAGCACTTAATAAATACTTGCTTCCTTCTTTCCAGAGGTAGGAAAAACTTCAGAGGATATCTAGTCCAACCTGCATCAAAAAAGGAGTCCTCTAAAATATCTCTGACCAAGTGACCATCCAGCATTTGCTGGAAGAACTTTGGATACTTCTAATTGTTAGGAAATTTTTCCTGACATAGAGCAAAAATTTGCCTCTCTGCAACTTCTACTCATTCTATTTTTATTCCCATTATCTAAGAGATTTGGGAATAAAATTCTCCCATGTTTCACTCTCCTTAATCTGCAAAGCACCAGAACAGGACCACAATTTTCCTAGAGAGTCCGGCTGAGGTGCAGAATACCCTGACGTAAGGTGTATTTAACCTGGTACCCAGACTTAATGATACAAGAGTGCCAAGAAGGCACAAGGTCACCATAGGGGGAAAAAAAGCCTTGTTTATGTGGTTCTGTAAGAGACAAAGACAGGTGGAGCAAGAGAGTGTGTAATGGACTGATAGATAACTTGGCTTCACAGCCATTTTAGTTAACTCTGTCAACTGATTTAGCTCAATATGAACCTCAGTACATGTCCACATTGAAGACAGAACCAGGATCCTCAGTGGCCAAAAGACAGGAACAGAAGTATCCACCACTTTACCAACTCTAGGGTAAACCCTCTGTCCAGTAATAATCAAATTGTTCTTGGGATATGGCTATGGGCTATGGGCAGTTTCCTTTAGGTCCTGAATTCATTTTTTAAAACAAAGACCCTATTTTGTTCATCTTTGTAATTCCTTCAGAGAAGTATATAGAAACTGCTCTCTCTCCATATATATGTAAAAATTTATAAATTTATTTATTTAAACTCTTCTCTCCATCTTAGAATCAATACTGTGTATTGGTTCCAAAGGAGACAAGTGATAAGAGCTAGGCAATATGGGTTAAGTGACTCGCTCTCTCACAGCTAGGAATTATCTGAGGGTAGATTTGAACCCAGCACCTCCCATCTCTAGGCCTGGCTCTCTAGCTATCTTAATAATATATCAGATAAGAATGCCTGCCCTTTGATCCAGCCATAGCATTGTTGGGTTTGTACCCCAAAGAGATAATAGATAGACAGACGTATGAAAACATTTATAGCTGCGCTTTTTGTGGTGGCAACAAATTGGAAAAGGAGAGAATGTCCTTCAATTGGGGAATGGCTGAACAAACTGTGGTATATGCGGGTGATGGAATACTATTGTGCTAAAAGGAATAATAAACTGGAGGAGTTCCAGGCAAACTGGAGAGACCTCCAGGAACTGATGCAGAGCGAAAGGAGCAGAGCCAGAAGAACACTGTACACAGAGACTGATATACTGTGGTAAAATAGAATATAATGGACCTCTGTACCAGCAGCAATGCAATGACCCAGGACAGCTCTGAGGGATTTATGGTAAAGACGCTACCCACATTCAGAGGAAGGACTGCAGGAGAGGAAACATATAAGAAAAAAAAGCTGCTTGAACACATGGGCTGAGGAGGACATGATTGGGGACGTGGACTCAAAAATACCACACCAATGCAACTAACAACAATTTGGAAATAGGTCTTGAACAAGGACACATGATAAAACCAGTGGAAATGTGCATTGGCCATGGGTGGGGGGAATGTAGAGGGGGGAGGGGAAAGTAGGAGCATGAATCATGTAACCATGTTAAAAATGAATATTAATAAATGATTAAAAAATTAAAAAATATATCAGATGACTGAATAAGTGGGCTCTTCATGACTAAAGAAGAAATCTCTGCCATTATCAGTATCTAGGCAGAAGGTGGATACCCTTTTGTAAGGGATATAAAGTATATTTCTTTATTGGGAGGAAAGGATTATGTAGTCTACAAGGTCCTTTATAAGCTATCTTTAAAAATTTTTTTTGTTAATTTATTGGTTACATTAAAATTCTCATGTATTTCTCTCCCTCCTTCCCTTCCCTGCACTAAAGAAGGTATCATTTGACAAAAAAATATGCATATATATACTATGTCCTTCAAGTTTCTACTCATCAGTTCTTTTGCTAGAGGTAGATATCCACAAGTTTTTCTTCAAACATTAATTAGGGAGCTGTATATAATGTTCTTTTGTTATGTATAATATATATATGGATGGATATATATATATGTATATATAATGTTTTACTCTTTTTTATTTTCTTAATTTAATGTAGGTCTATCTACGTTTTCTAAAAATTAACCTGCTCAGGGACAGCTAGGTGGCTCAGTGGATTGAGAGCCAGGCCTAGAGATGGGAGGTTCTGGGTTCAAATATGGCCTCAGCCATTTCCTAGCTGTGTGTCCCTGGGCAAGTCCCTTAACCCCCATTGCCTTGCCCTTACAGCTTTTCTGTCTTAGAACCAACACAGGGTATTCATTCTAAGACCAAAGGTAAGGGTTTAAAAATAATAATAATAATCATATGCCATAACTTGTTCAGCTATTCCCAACTGATGAATATCCCCTCAATTTCCAGTTCTTTGCCACCGAAAAGAGAGTTGCTACAAACATTTTAGAACCTATTGGTTCCTTTCCTTTTTCCCTGATCTCCTTGTTTAACAGACCCAGTGGTGGTATTTTGGGACCCAAGGATATACATAGTTTTATAACTCTCTGGATGTAATTCCAGAATGCCCATCCAATCAATCTAAGAGTTATGAGAACTACTCTCTATGCTACAATGGATTCTAAAGACCTCATTCCAAGAAGCATCCTTTTTCTGTGAAGCTGCCTGAATAAAACCAACTCTCTTAAACAAAATTTTCCATAAGGTATACACATGGCTAAATGTACAGCTATTCTGCTATATATTTGAAAAACTCACTTCCCTCTGGCCTCTAATAACCTAAAGGCAGGCAAGAAGAGGTTCTTCATCAATAGCCCTACTTTTTTTTTTCCCCCACAGGTGTTTGGTCCAGTATTCCAGAAGTTCAACATTAAAACTAAAGGCTCCTTTTTCCTAGCTTGAGGCAATTCTTTGGGCCAATCTCATATACAGGAATCATCATCCTCCAGTTAGGATCAACAGTATTACCTGAGGGTGCAAAGCAGCCAGAAGCATATCAACTTGCACTTCCAACGTGCGGCTCCCAATGTTCACAGAAGCTTCAAGAATCTGCCCAAGACTCTGTTCATGTAGTGGGAAGACAAAACTGTATAAATTCAGGCAGGAAGTTAAAAATACAATTCTTTGACAGGAATTTGGGATGGGGAGAAAAGGAGATGAGGGTTCTATAGTAGGCTACTGCCATCTCTTTGTCACTGAACTAGGCAGTGGGGAATAAGGGTGCTCTTTTGGGACAGACCATGCCCACTGTATATCCCAAAATAACTTCAGAATTGCAGGTCTAGATGTGTAGTGTGTTTAGGATGCAAAGCTACTATAGAAGGCTTGTTTCAGTTGGGAAGGTTGGTTTTCAGGACAGAAAAGATCTAACAAGAGTGAGACTAAGTGGTTCCAGACTCCACCCAGATGTCAAAAGTTACTCCAATGGGTCAGGAGAGTCTGATTCAGTTCAGACTCCGAGAGAACTCTCCAAAAAGGCTATGAATATAAAGGGAGTTCTGGAAAGAGAACTAAAGAAAACTGGAATACCTGCCCCTAGGCAGGTAAGGCTACACTATGGGGATCATCTTCACTTTTTTTTTTAAAGCTTCTAAGGATGAAGCTTTAACAACCACTACCCTGACAGTTAGAAATTTCTTCCTCTTATATGACTTATAGTTTCACAATAAACTCTTTGCTCTTTTAAGTAAAAGACAAGTTCTCTGGGGAAAGTATAATGGCTGTGTATACTCGGTAAGCACATATACATACACATGCCCAATACACCAACATCCAGATGATGAGGACTTAGCTTTTGGGATATGTCCTCCATGAAGTGCCAGCCCTTGTAGGCCAAGAACCTGGAGCCCAGTGGCTTACCTTGGACACGTAAAAAGTCTCAGCATGCTTCTTATAAAGGGAAATGATTCCTGGGATGAGCCTAGGTAGCTGTTCCTCTAGCTTCTCACTGGGCATCAGGTGACTCATGGGTCCCAGTGCCTGAACCACAGCCAACCGAAGCTGGGGAGGAAAGCCACTGTTCATTCCAATCAGATATCAATTAGCTAAAGAATACCAATCAAACCTTAATTATAATAAAGTGATATATAGGTCTTATGGGAGTGCATGAGACACCATGATTCTGCTCCCAGTAAACTTCAGCTTGCAGTCTAAACTCAGAGAATACAAAATTGCATAGGAGTCTGCCCCTGAGAGCTATTAAGTGAAATTATAGTCAGATTAAGAGATCCCTGTGGCCTTGGGTGGTCCAGAAAACCTTCAGCAACAAAGAGGAGTTGGGCCTGATCTAGACACATCACTATTGTCTGGGTCCTTTCCCAGTCAAACAGCATCATGAGCTTTAAGGGCATGAGCAACAGCCTGAGAAAGGAACATCAACACTTTTAATGCAATTTAGCATCAAGCCCAGATTTACAATCCAGCTCAAAAAAACCCCAAAAATATCAGAAGGAAGTTACTTGGACAGGATTGTAATAACCCCCAACTGAAATTCTATGACTTCCCCACCCCCTATCCTCCAAAGGATTCCATTTTAAACCTATCACCTTACTCAACAATGGCTTTTACTGAACACCTATGATAAAGTGGATCCTGTGTTGAAAAGTTTGGAGGAGGGGAGAATATAAAGAAATATAAAACACAATTTCTGTTGTCAAGGTGCTTAAAAATAACAGTGACTCAATTGCTTGAACACATGGGTTGATGCAGACACGATTGGGGATACAGACTCGAAACAACCACACCAATGCAACTATCAATAATATGGAAATAGGTCTTGATCGATGATACATGTTAAAACCAGTGGAAATATGCATCAGCTATGGGGGGGAGGGGGTGTGTGTGAAGGGGAAAGTAAGAACATAAATCATGTAACCATAGAAAATTTTTCTAAAAAATAAAAAAAATAACGGTGACTAGTTAGGAAGCAGCCCAAATTCTTTACCTTCCCTTCCCGGCTCTGTAACCAATGGTTGAAAAGGACATCATAAGCACTGAAGATCTCAGTGGAAAATGTGTCCTTCCGGACTGTGGGGTCTGGGGCTTGATCCAGGTTGGCTAGGTATTCTAGGATACTGTCGCTAAAGTGCTGCAGAGCTGCAATAAAAACAGTCTCAAATGAGTATCTGCTTTTTGATGCTTGGCAAAGCATCAATACTGCCATCATTTCAAAATCAATTTACAAATTGGCCAGTAAGTGAACAGTGCCAACTCCTAGGGCAAAACTCATGACTATAGTGCACTATTCACTCTGCTTCTATGTTTAGAAATCATCTTTCTTCAGGGACTCATTCATGTGCCATCTCTACCATGAATAATATGATCAATTAAGCTCCTTAAAGGTAGGGACTGTGACATCTTTCAACTTTGTATATGCTGTATCTAGTGAAGATCCTGGTACAAGGCAGTCACTGAAATACTTGTTGAACTGAATTAAAAGGGTTTTCTCTGAGCTAAGGGGCAAAAATTGAGGTAAACTGTCTATTCTGGGGTGCAGATCTTACCCTCAATGGGTCAATTGCTTGAGACCAAGAAAAATGAAGCCTCCTGAGGAGGGTGAGGCAGGGCGGGACTCACCTATTCAGTTCTATGCCTACTTGCCTGGAATTGTCATATGTACTAGTAGGGCCAAGTATCCCTGTGTCAAAGGTACTGGTTTGCTTTCCTTTGCCCCAAGGGACAATGCTTAAGGCCACAGTGAGAGAGCCAGGTTCTAAATTCTGCTCTTTTCTCTACTCTGGAACTTCTTCCCCTCCAGAAGTCAAGCTGCCATGTGGCTTACATAGGCTCACAATTATCTGTAGGCCAGCAGCTTCTACAAGAGTAGCTGTTTCCAGAATCTTTATTCTGGTTGCAAACTAAGACAAAAAAAAAAAAAAAAAAAAAGGAAAGTTCACAGAGGGCCCATTCTTACCAAAACAAAATACAGCCTTCATCTGGTCCTGCCGAGCCAGGTGTAGCATTGGTAACATGGTCGTCAGAATGGAATTCAAGAAGGGCACCATGCCAAATACTAGAAGGAAAAAAAACTGCAGATCATTTTGTCTTCCTACATTTCATCATGTCTTTTCTAGTCATGGAAGAGAAATCTATCCCAGGGATCATAGAAAACATTTGCCAGGATAAGTAATACATTTTGACTGCATCTAATGCAGCCTTTTCATAATAGAAAGGTCAAGTGAAAATAAGATTCGTGGTCCCAAGGAATCTATTCTGAAAGTCTCACCTAGGCAGTGAAGAGAAAAGGAAGAGTTGATACTTTGCCACAAGCAAAAAAGCTTGAAGCTCATTATAAATAATTAGCCCATTAAATTCCTTTTACACACCTCCTTTGTTCAGGCTGCCTTTTTGTGACTTTCCCCCCTAGAGATAGTAATGATATACATCTACATCAAGTCTCTCACCTATATAAAATTCTTTGGAGAGGGGGAAAAGTAAAAGGGGAAAGAGAGTTCTATACAATTTGATTTGTCATAACCTGTAGATGACCCCACAAGAATATACTTGGGCCCTGACATCCCCATAAGGAGATACAACATTCAGTCGTGCAGTAGCTACTGACTAGAGATGAGATCACCACAGAATTCTGCAGGGCTTCTTCCTGTAGAAGCCTGTAAAATTCTGGGCCAAAGTAGAACTAACTGAGCACATGGTCTTTCTGAAAGGCTGCTCAAACCATGGGCTGCTGACTAAAGAGTGTCCCACACTAATGCATTGCTGGTGGAATTGTGAATTGATCCAACCGTTCTGGAAGGCAACTTAAAATTATGCCCAACTTGAAATTATACCCTTTGATCCAACAATATGACTTCTAGGTTTGTACTCCAAAGAGATAATAAAAAAGGGTTGTACACAGAAGAAAAACAACTGCTTGATCACATAGGTCGATAGGGATATGATTGGGGATGTAGACTCTAAACGATCACCCTAGTACAAATATCAACAATATGGAAATAGGTCTTGATCAATGACACATGTAAAACCCAGTGGAATTGTGTGTCAGCTATGGGAGGGGGATAGGAGGAGAAGAGGGAAAGAACATGAATCATGTAACCATGGAAAATTTTTCCTAATCAATAAAAAAATGAAAATAAATAAAAAAAGAAGAAAAAAAAGGGGTTGTACAAAAATATTCATAGCCATGCTCTTTGTGGTGGCAAAAAAATTGGAAAATGAGGGGATGTCCTTCAATTGGGGAATGGCTGAACAAATTGTGGTATATGGTGGTGATCGAATACTATTGTGCTATAAAGAATGATGAACTGCTTGATTTCTACATGAACTGGAAAACCCTCCATGAATTGATGCAGAGTGAAATAAGCAGAACCAGGAGAATATTATATACAGTAACTGAAACATTGTGGGACGATCAAATGTAATGGACTTTGCTACTAGTAGATCCAGGACAATCGCAAGGGACTTATGACAAAGAGAAAGAAATGTGAGAGTAGAAACACAAAAGAAAATATGATTTATCATTTGTTTATATGGGTATAGGATTTGGGATTTTGGTTTTAAAAGATTACTCTATTAAAAAATGAATGTGATAAGACATGTATAACTCAGTGGAATTGCTTGTCAGCTCTGGAAGGGGGGGAGGGAGAGGGGCAGGAGAAAACATTAATCATGGAACCATGGGAAAATATTTAAAAATTTTAAAAATTACTTAAAATATATAAAATTATATAAATTACAAAAAATTATTTAAAAATAAAAATTAAAGAGCGTCCTGATCTAAGGCTACATTCCCTTTGGACCACCAAGTTCCAATGCTATAGAAATGGTAAACCATTATATAAAAGA
The DNA here is from genome assembly GCF_016433145.1 of Gracilinanus agilis. NCBI lineage: Eukaryota > Metazoa > Chordata > Mammalia > Didelphimorphia > Didelphidae > Gracilinanus > Gracilinanus agilis. Next base: position 704,765,665 of record NC_058130.1, read on the forward strand.
TAATAAGGGCACTTTATTTATTTATTTTACCATTTCAAATGCAACACTTTATTGAGAAAAAGAAAAAGTTGAACAGAAAAAAAAAGGCAAAAAAGACCCAGCTTACAGGAAAATCCCTTATTTATAGGAAAATATAACTCTCAGGTTAAATGACATAATCCTGACACATTCACCCCATTTTATTCCAGCCTTCCTGAAGGGGGTATCCTCTGAATTAACCTTTTTAGCAAATGGTCAGGGGTTAAAGTCAGGTTGTTTGTTTGTTTTTCATTTTTGTGATAGGGTAATCTTTTATTTGATAATTTTTAAAAATTAATTGATTTAGAATATTTTCCCATGGTTACATGATTCATGTTCTTTCCCTCCACTCCTCCCACCCCACTCCTGCAGCCAACGAGCAATTCCTCTGAGTTTTACATGGGTCAGTGATCAAGATCTATTTCCATATTATTAATATTTGCAACAGAGTGATCGTTTAGAGTCTATATCTCCAATCATATCTCCATCTACCTATGTGATCAAACAGTTGCTTTTCTTCTGTGCTTTTACTCCCACAGTTCTTCCTCTGGATGTGGATAGTGTTCTTTCTCATAGGTCCCTCAGAATTGTTCTGGATTATTGCATTGCTGCTAGTAGAGAAGTTAGATTGTGCCATGGTGTATTCATCTCTGTGTACAATGTTCTCCTTGTCCTGCTCCTTTTGCTCTGCATCAATTCCTGGAGGTTGTTCCAATTCACATGGAATTCCTGCAATTCATTATTTCTTTTAGCACAATAGTATTTCATCACCAACAGATACCACAATTTGTTCAGCCATTCCCCAACTGAAGGGCATCCCCTCATTTTCCAATTTTTTGCTACCACAAAGAGCACAGCTATAAATATTCTTGTACAAGTCTTTTTCCCTATGATCTCTTTGGGGTATAACCTCAGCAGTGGTATGACTGAATCAAAGGGCAGACAGTCTTTTAAAGCCCTTTGGGCACAGTTCCAAATTGCCATCCAGAATGGTTGGATCAATTCACAACTCCACCAGCAATACATTAATGTCCCAATTTTGCCACAAATGACACTTTACAATCAGCAGACTCAGCAGAAACACAATTGATTTTCCCAAGAGCAGCTGGAGAAATAGGAAGTTGTGTAGCACACTGAAAAATCAATGAACAGGGATTTAGGAATAAATTGTGGCATCTGTTGGTGATGGAATACTATTGTGCTAAAAGGAATAACAAACTGGAGGAATTCCATGTGAACTGGAACAACCTCCAGGAACTGATGCAGAGCAAAAGGAGCAGAACAAGGAGAACATTGTACACAGAGATGGATACACCATGGCACAATCAAACTTAATGGACTTCTCTGCTAGCAGCAATGCAGTGACCCAAGACAATTCTGAGGGACTTATGAGAAACAATGCTATCCACAACCAGAGAAAGAACTGTGAGATTAAAAACACAGAAGAAAAACATTTGCTTGATCACATGGTTCAATGGGGACATGACTGGGGATGTAGACTCTAAACAATCACTCTGTTGCAAATGATAATATGGAAGTGGGTCCTGATCAATGATATATATACAACCCAGTGGAAATGCTTGTTGGCCACAGGAAGGGAGGAGGCAAAGGAAAGAACATGAATCACATAACCATGGAAAAATGGTCTAAATTAAGTTAATAAATTAAAAAATAAAATAAAATAAAGCTTTAAAAGGAAAAAACAAAAAACAAAAAAAACAAGGATTTAGAAGACTTAGGTTCTAGACTAGGCTGTGCCACTAGCAAGATCATTAATCACTTTTTTTCCAAAAATCTGTAGGTAGGTATAATGCAAGTATTATTGATCCCCTTTTATAAAAGTCACATCATGTCTCCAAGCCTTTGTTTCTTTTATCTGTAAAATTAGTCTTCATATCTCCCTTCTATGGCTTTGGATGTGGTAGTACACATTAAATTCTATCAGGGAAATAAAGGTGCCTGAGACAATTCTGGCCTCAGTACTGCTCAACCAAGCTAAAAGGAACACAACTGTACTAATAGGTTATATGTAGGCTCTCCAACTACACTTGGACCCTCCTTGCAATTAGTCAATGCTTCTGCTCCTCCCTAATTGATTTCCTATCTCCTTCCCCACAGAAGCTGTGCCAAACCTTCTCTTTCCCCTTAAGATTCCTACAATGCCTGCTTCTTCCTTCAACTAAGGACCTCACCTCTTACTTTCTGGAAAAAACTGAGGCCAGTTGACATAAGCTCTCACTTTTCTCTTCATCTCATCTAAAGCTTATTCATATCATTCCCCACTTTCTCCTTTTTCCAGTCTCTGACAATAAGGAAGCCCTACTCTTTGGCAAGGTGAAGTCTTCTTTATCTACCCTTTGTGCTAGCCCCAACTCTTCTTCCCTGATTCTCTAGCAAACTATCCAATCAAACATCACCTCTCAAAGCTTTAACAGCAGGACAGAAATTTAAGAATACTTTAAAGAACCAATTGACACAGAACATTTTTTTATCCATAAGTACAAGATAAAAGAACTTATCTTTCATAAAAGAAACCATATCCCTTTATTAATTTTAGAGTGAAAATGTTTATTTCAAAGTAAAATTATAATAAAAATGTTGTGTCAATTGACATGCCCAGTCTTTCTGTTAATCTTTCCTTGTTTTTTGGTTCCTTCCCTACTACCTTCAAAAAAGCCCAATCCTTCCCACTCCTTAACAAGACAACTTTTCCAGACCCTGCTGTCTTCTATCTCTCCTTCCTTTCTCAGTCAAAATCCCAGGAAAATCTAAGTATACTTGCTACCTTTACTTTCTCTTCTCTCACTCACTCCCCAACCCTTAGCTATCCTGCTTCCAATCTCATTGTCCTACTGAAACTACTCTCTCCAAGATTAAAAAAAAAATCTCTCAACTGCTAAATCCAATGGTCTTTTCTTAAACATCCTTCTATACCTAACTACTGTATGTGATATTCATTCTCTCCAATCTGTGACTTTTATGATAATTTCTTGACTAGTTCTCTTCCTAGCTAATCATTCCTTCTTAAGTCTCCTTTGCTGATTCTCCTGTTCATGTTCCCTGAGTATTGCCTAAAGCTCTGTCCTTATTTTCTTTCTTAGTGAACACATCAACTTCCATGGGCTTGATTATCATTTCTATACAGATGACTCCCAAATCTATATATCCAGACCCTAAATCTCCCCTAAGCTTCAATCTTACAGGAACAGTTACTTATTGCACATTTCAAACTTATTATCCTGGATAATAAGTTATTATCAACATGTTCAAAACTAAATTCAATGTTTCCCCCTAGATTTTCTCATCTTCCAAACTTTTCTATTTCTTTCCAAACTTCAAAAGCACCACCATCCTCGAGTCCTCCAGATTCATAATCTTAGTAACCATAACTCATTCTTCCTCACTCTATGTACCTAAAAAATTGTCAAATCTTGTTATTGATAACTCTGCAAATTCTCTCAAATCTGACTCCTTGCTACCTGCACTACTATACCATCTTAGTTCAAATGCTCATCTCCTCTTGCCTAAATTATTGCAACAGCCTCCTCACTAGTATCTGACTTGTCTCTTCACATTTCAGTCCTTCTTCCATACTGTTATGAAAATTATTTTCCTTACTTGTAGAACTAACCATGTCACTCATCTACTCAATAAACTCCAGTGGCTCCCTTTTGCCTCTAGAATCAAATAAAAACTTCTGTTTAGCCTTTAAAGCCCTTTGTCACCTTGTCTTAATCTGTCTTTCCAGATTCACTGTACATTACTCCCTGTCCTCCACTGATTCAACCAAACAAGTCTTTTCTCCATCCCTCACATGACACCCTAACTCCTCTTTGTGCCTTTACATTAAATTAGCTTGTATCTAACTGTACTCCTTCTTCACTTCTACCTTACAGAATCTCTCTTCAAGTCACAACTCAAACATAATCTTCAACATGATACCTTTCCTGATTGATCTCTTCAATGTTTAGAGTCCTGCCTTCTCAAACTCCCTTGAATTTAAATACTTCATATTCATTTCCTTTGTATTCATTCTGTATATACTTATATATGTTCTTGTTGTCTTCTACATTGGAATTTAAGATTCTTGTAGGTAGCAACTGTTTGATTACTTGTATTGTGAAAGAAAATTCTTTACTCTTTAGCCTATTTTGAGTTGACACCCTACTTAGTACTAGGTGAGATTTAGAAAATTTACATCCTTAGCTGTGAATCCTTTTGATGAGAACTTAACCTTCAGAAGGACAGTGGTTTGTTTCTTTCTGTGTCTCCCAGAGGACCTTTGGCTTTCATTATAATGGGAGCGCAAGAAATAGAGTTGTGGGTTAAATACTCATTAAGGGAACATGGCACAAACCTTCTTCCTCAAGTCACCTAAGGAAGTTTGAGTGTCCTCTATCCCAGGCACCCAAAAGCCAAGAATGGAGCAAGGGTTTACAAAGATCACCTGGACCTGACTGTGATGATCTTTAGTGCTCTCTAGGACTTACTTAATCTTGGGTTTCTCACACCTTGGGGAGGCCCTAGTCTAAGATAGAATCATAGCAGTTATGAAGTCTCAGCACTCCTTCCCACAAGCCTAAATATGATGGCCTTTATGGAACCCTACTCCAGAACAACTCAAAACCTATTTCTATTCTTGCTTTTTAGAACTGGAGTTTCTCTAAAAGGTCAATTGCATTCCATGAAGAAATAATACCACCATAAGCACAGCATTTTAAACTTTAATATATACTATTTAATAATTGCCAGAACAACACAACAAGGCAGGTAGAACAGATATTATGTGGCTAATAGGAAACTGAAGGCCAGAGCAATTAAGAATATGTCCCAAGTCACACTGTGAGTCAGTGGGAACACTGTGACTAGAAAGCCCTAGACCAGGGGTCGGCAACGTATGGCTCTCGAGCCATATCTGGCTCTTTTGAGGGCCAGATATGGCTCTTTCTGCAGGAGCCATAAAGTCAATTTATTTTCAGGCGCTGTTACAGGAGCACACACTGTGAGCACTGTACGGCTCTCAGGAAATTACATTTTAAAAAATGTGGCATTTATGGCTTTCACGGCCAAAAAGGTTGCTGACCCCTGCCCTAGACTCTTTAACAACTATAATAATAACTGACATTTATATAGCACTTTTAAGCTTTCAAAGCACTTTTCAAACCTTATCTCATTTTAGCCTCACAATAAACTTCAGAGGTAGTTTTAACAGTTCTAATTACTACCATTTTGCAGATAAGAAAACTGATGCTTGGGGGCTGCTGGGTGGCTCAGTGGATTGAGAGTCAGGCCTAGAGACGGGAGATCCTGGTTTCAAATCCAGCCTCAGACACTTCCCAGCTGTGTGACCCTGGTCAAGTCACTTCACCGCCATTGCCTAGCCCTTACACAGTATTGATTTTAAGATGGAAGGTAAGGAGGAAAGGTAAGGTAAGGTAAGGTAAGGTAAGGTAAGGTAAGGTAAGGTAAGGTAAGGTAAGGGAAAAGGAAAAGGAAAAGGAAAGGGAAAGGGAAAGGGAAAGGGAAAGGGAAAGGGAAAGGGAAAGGGAAAGGGAAAGGAAAGGGAAAGGAAAGGGAAAGGAAAGGGAAAGGAAAGGAAAGGAAGAAAATGATACTTATTGAAGTGCAATTACTCAGCCATGGTGACCCAGCTAGTGAGTGTTGGGTAAAGGATTCCAGCCTTGGTCTTACTATATGTCCAGCACTCCAGCCACCAAAGCATTCTGCTACTTTTGCTAACCTAGGTTCAAAAGTAGTGATATGGGGGAAAGAGAGGAAGGAGGACATAACTGAAACCTACCATTGGTGATAGACAGGTTTGCAAATGTCTGCATGACAAAATAGTGAGGCAGGATCCCTGGCTGAAATTTGGTCAAAACCTCCTCCATCACTCTGTTGATAAACCGTTTCCCCACAGCAACAAGTACACTGCTTGCGGCCTGCTGCCAATCCAGGATTAATTCCTAGACCACCATGAAGAGATACAAAAGACATTAACAAGCATCTGACAATAATATTCAGAAACAGAGAATCAAATAAAAAACATCACTAAAAACCATCAGTAGGTAAAAAGAGAAGCAGTTCTTAATCAATAGGGATATTCTGATATTGTAGTGTAACATGTGAGAGAGAGATGCTATTCAATTTTCTGTACTTCCCCACACTAACCAATGGTTACCTACATGCCATGGATAATTAAAGCAATACACTGTCGATGGAGCTATGAATCAGTACAATCATTCCAGAAAGCAATTTGGAATTATACTAAAAAACAACAAAAATTTCGTTTTTGATCTAGAGATATGTACCCTAAGGAGAACAACAAGCAAAGTCCTAAATGTTCAGAAGTACTTCTTGAGATAGCAAAGAATTAAAAACACAGTTGTGTGTCCAACAATGAGGAATGGCTAAACTGTAGTATTGTTAATATAATAAAATATTACTACAATGTAAAAATGATGACTATAAAAAATTCAAAGACTCAAGGAAAACTTACATGAGCTAATGCAAAGTGAAGTAAGTAAAACAAGGAAAACAACATACACAAGGATTGTGATAATATAAAGAGAAGGAACAAAAGCCCCAACCCTGAATGCAGTGTAATTATAACTAAACTTGGCCCTGGAGAAGAGATGTGTTGAACTCTGGAAGCCATGATTTAAGAAAGATACTGATAAAGCTGGAGTGTCTAGAAGACAACCAGGCTGGTTGAGGGTACTTGAGTCCATATCATATGAGGACCAGTTGAAAGAATAGATGTTTAGCCTGGAGGAGAGAAGACTCAGGGGAAAACACAGTAGCTGTCTTCAAGTATTTGAAAGAATGTAATATAGAGGAAGGATTAGATTTGTTCTATTTGGTCCCAGAAGGCAGAATCAGGAACAATGTGTAGAAGTTACAAGGAGGCAAATTTAGGCTTGATGTAAGGAAAAACTGCACCCAAATTAGAGCTGCCCAAAAGTGAAATGGGCTACCTCCAGAATGGTAAGTTATCCCATGTTAGGAGTCATACAAGTAGAAGCTAAATATCAACTTGTCAAGTATGTTCAAATGGGAATTCTTTTCATATACAGTTTGACTAAATGGCCACTGAGATCCCTTCAAACTCTGAGGTTCTGTGATTCTAGGAAAATTTATCTCCCTTTCTTTTCTGTAGAAGGAAAGGGCTACAATGTTAGACTGGATTGAATATTAACTTTTTTCTCCTAAAATGCTTCCTCTGTCCCCTTTGTATAAATGGAGATTTTGAACCTTGGACTTCATCCCCCATAAGTCCCTTAGTATTTCCCAAAATTCCCTTTAATCTCTCCTGCACCTCTACGTTTATGTGGTCATGTTGTTTTATAAGTTCTGTAGCACCTCCCTCTTCCTCTCTCCATCATGGGCACAGGTCAAGTGAGTTTAGCACCTTTTCACTCTAGTTTTTTATGTTAGTTTATTATTAATAAAACTTTATTAAATATAATATTTAGTTCTTTGCATATTAATTTTAATCTCTTACACCTTTATTTAAAAATATTTGTCATAAGGTATGACTTGCTGGTAGAGAGTGGTGGAAGTGTAAGAGGTAAAAATTATGGCTGAACTGGATATTTAAGAGTTTTGATTGCCAGGAATAATTTTTCACAATTCCAAATTAACGACCCAAGTCAGGATGATTTTTATGGTAGTTTATTTACAAATAGGAAGAGTGAAGATAGAGAAAATGAGAGAGAGAGAGATATACTCCGGCCTGCTCCGAAGGCCCAACCAGGCAGGGCTTCAGAGGCCCAACAAAGGGGGGCACAGAGGTTAATTAAACAAGGCTTCTAGCCATGAGGTCTCCTCTAAGACAAAAGGCCTCTTCGGAGAGGCTAGTGCCTCCAGAAACGCCAGGGAAAGGAAGTCAGCCTTTTTGGGGAAGGTTTGGATGTCTTTGTTTGTCCTCCTCTGCTTTCTGGATTTTTTCTGTGCAAAAGTTATCAAGTGTTAGGGCTTTTTTCTTGGTCTTTTTGGTGGTTATTTCTTGGGCCTTGCTTGTCATCATTATGCTGGTTTTTCTTTCTCAGCCAGAAGTCTGAGTGAGGCAGGCAGACTCTCTGTGTATAGAGCTAAGGAGCATTTTTTTCCTGAGGCTACTTTGTGAGTCTCCTGGCTTCCAGTGTCTGCTAGGCCTCTGCTGTCTGCGGCCCCTCTCAGCTTCGCTCCTACTCCCAAGGTCTGCACTCCTCAGCCTCCTGGGGTCTTTAGTCTAGCTATTCTCAGGGTCAGGCCCCCAGTGGTCCTAGTCAGCTGCCCAGAGCCTAGAAATTGGCCCACGCTTGTTCCTCCACCTGAAGTTCTCCCCTGAATCGCAGCGAGCTGAGCTGCTTCCACTGTCCACTGCCTCTCTCAGCTCCACTCCCGTGCCCAAAGTCTGCGCTCTCTAGCCTCCTGGGGTCTCAAGTCTTGCTGCTCTCAGGGGCAAGCTCTTGGTGGTCCCAGTTAGCTGCCAAGAAGCTAGATTTTGCCCCCCACTCGCTCTAACTCTGAGGTGCAGCCTCTGACTCTGGTACTGTGGGTGGGGGTGGGGGAGGGTTGATCAGCTCACATTTTAATGGGAGCTATTTCCACCCCTTATAGTGTGGAAATGCCCAGATCCCACATACCTTCAATACTATGCCCTATTGTGGGATCCCTTCGTTCATCTGGATTTGGTTTTTGTCTCCTTTTGAGGTATCATGTATAGCTCGGTTAGGAGAGTAAAGCACCCTGCTTCTACTCTGCAGCCATCTTAACCCGGGAGTCAGCCTTAACTTACCCACATGGCAATTCAAAGGAAGTAGTCTGAGGTCTCAAACAAAGCTCCTCCAAGGCCAAGATGAAAGAGCCAAATCCCCTCCATAGGAAGTTACCATATTTAAAAGATAGTTCTTCGCATCTCCTACATCCACCCTCCAGTTCTACGTGGACAAATGGCAACCTCAACCTTGTTTCGGGCTGCCCAGAGGGCAGTCACTTGTTTTTGATTTGTCACTCACTAGCACATGTGGGTCACAGACCTCCCCCCTTGCCACTTGATTCTAAGTTGGGCAGGGTGCACATATTCCTGGTGGCTAAAGTCTAAAGAATGAATAGGGGTGAGCTAATTCCATCTTAAAAGAAATGTATTCGGAAATGAAGATTATATATAAACAAAAGATATCAGTAAAATTTAAAAGAAAAAAACTAGAGTCTCTCAAAAAGCTGGAGAAAGTAGAGAGAGTACAAGAGCAGACATCAATAAACACAACAACACAGATCCATGGTGTGTCCATGCAGTTGTGTGCTAAACAGTTTCTAGAGAGAGAAACAAACAAAAAAAATCACTATGTGACCAAATGATGGCTTGTGCCAGAATACAAGTTCTATTCAAAACTCTACAAGGTCCTGGTCATCACTCATGATGCAGGTAAAAATTAATTCACTGGAATCAGAGAATGTCAGAGTTAGCTGAGATCAAGCAGCCATGTAGTCCTTTGCTCTCACTTTAATGAGAGGGAAACTAAGGCACAGGCAGGGTAAATGACTTATGTAAGGTTACAGAGTAAGTCAACGACACAGACAAGATTAAAATCTAGGTCTCACAACTCCTAGGCCAGAGCTCTTTCCATAATGGCATACTCTCTTCATTCCTTTGCTTTCCATGGTAGTTAATTTAGAAGTTAAGAAGTAAATAACAGAGCAACTAAGTGGCTCAGTAGAAAGACAGGCAGGCCTGGAGACGGGAGATCCTGGGTTCAAATCTGATCTGACACTTCCCTGGGCAAGTCACTTCACCCCAATTGCCTAACTCCTACCACTCTTTTGCCTTGGAACTGATAATTATTATCAATTCTAAGAAAGAAGGTATGATTTAAAAAGAAAAAAAATATCATGAGGCCTTAAGTGCTCCACTATACTGTATACCTGAATTCACAACCCCTTCTAAGGGATGCCAAAACTATATAAAAAATAGGGTCTGATTGAGAAAGCAGAGTCCTCCAAGGAGCAATAGGTCCCATTATGTCCTATGGAATATTAAGTACTTGCTCTGACTTTAGTTTCCTCATCTGAAAAACTCAAGTTTATTTGTACCTAAATCTACATCTCAGGGACTTTGAGAGGATTAGTACACACCTCTGGGTCTTTCAGAGCAGTGAGATCAAACTCAGATGAACTATTACTTAAGAAAACCACAAAATGACCACACCAATGCAACTATCAATAATATGGAAATAAGTCTTGATTGATGACACATGTTAAAACCAGTGGAAATGTGTGTCGGCTATGAGGGGGAGAGGTGTGAAGGGGAAAGTAAAAACATGAATCATGGAACCATGGAAAATTTTTCTAAAAAAGAAAACCACAAAATAACATTATCTATGATTTATTGTATTTTTATTTATTTTCTTAAAAATTTCTCAATTACATTTTAATCTGATATTCCCAGCACTGGGCAGTGCAGGGCCTAGATGCAGCACAGGGGCCCTAATTTGAAACCTCTGCTCTAGAGGGTACCTTTGATCCCTAAGAAAGAATGCATTGAGGAAACATTATTTCAGTGTTGTTGCTGATGTAGAAAACTACAGTTAAAGACAGAAAGAGAACCATCTTTTGACAAAATAAGCACTTCATTCTGCAAGGCAGATGAGTAAGATTATAAAAACTGCTTATGAACCAGTGGAATTGCACAATGGCGAAGGGGGGGGTTGGAGGGGTGGCAGCAGCAGGGAGGGAAAGAACATGAATCATGTAATCATGGAAAAATGCCCTAAATTAATTAATTAAGTAAAAGGTTTTTTTTATTACAAATTTTAAAAATTAAAAAATAAACTGCTTATGCCTTAAGCTCTTACCTTAGATTTGGTCATTTCATTTGAGGCCAAAATGATAACTATCTTGGCTGTACACCGATCCAGCTCATCTATGTTATTCTTCACAATTGTTTCCATAGCCTTCAGGATAATGACTCGGTATGGATATGCAAGCTAAAAGGAAAGAAAAATACACAGGTCAAGCTGAGAGGTCCACTGTTCAATGAAATGCTCTGAGAGGAATACTGAGGGATTCCTATAAATTCTTGACAATGTGGCAAAGTCTTCTTGTGCAGATAAGAAGCAAAAGTAAATTATGGCAATCATGGCCACTGGGTTCTCCTGAATGCTGCCTGCCACCTTCAGGCTATTCTGCTGACTCATCTCTTCAGGTTTTTCTCTACCATGCCATATATATATAACTCTTCACTCTGGGAGCTCATTCCTCCCTTCCCATTTCACTTTTCACACTAGAAGAATCCTCTGCCCCTGTGGCCTCACTTTTACATAGACATAGACATAGACATAGACATAGACATAGACATAGACATAGACACACACACACACACACACACACACACACACACACACACACATATTATTCAGTCATCAAAAATAGGCCTTCCCCTTCTCCTACTCAAATTCCACCTTCTCAACCCCCTTGAAAACTAAAGGAATAAATGTCAATGTATGTATCAATTTTCCACATTGGCTATATCCCCCCCCCAAAAGAGTAAATTGTCTTGTTCTGTGCACTGAATCCTTCACTTCTTTATCATAAAAGTAGTAGCATGTTTCATCATTAGTCCTCTTGAATCATGTTTGGTCATTGTGTCACTAATTCTTTCAAAGTCATTTGCCCCTTTACCATATTGTTGTCACTGGATAAATTGTTCTGGTTCTATTTACTTCACTCTGCATCAGATCATACAAGTCCTAGATTTCTTTGAAATAATTCCCTTTATAATTTTTCCTGCACAATAGTATTCTATCACATTCACATACCAAACTTGTTCACCCATTCCTCATTTACGGCCTAGGCTTCAGACTACTGTGATAATTAGATTAAGTCTACACTGCCCATCTTTAGATTTAATCACCAAAGGTGAGAACACCTCTAATTCTGGGAGGTCTGTAACCCACCTGTGTTAGAGTGGGTGACAATCAGAATCAACTGACTGCCCCTAGGCAGTCCTAAGAGAAGCGTCTGTTGTGATTGGACCCGCAAATTAGGAGGGAGGCACAGGAAGTGACGCATAAGTGACCCCTTTAAAAGGAGGAGGTCCTCAGTCAGCTGGAGTCTTCGGCTGAAGAGTGCATCTGGTAATGGACCTCTTCTGGTTCATGGAGGAGTGTTGGAACACTGAGACCCTGGTGAAACTGCCTTAATTATCTTTTTTGAATTCCACATGGTGAGTTTAAAGACTGACTGAATCTTCCTGAACTTCTCTTAAGAAATTTCTATTTATAGTCTCTGTGAATGAAGTTTGCTCCATTCACCTCCGGGCCTCTGGCCCTCTAACTCTTGGCTGAGGGTTAAGATGTACCTGGATTAATGAGAGGATTGTAATAAATTACCTACTGGATTAGATTCTTATTTCCTTATTTCCTCTCTCTCTTCTTAATTGTAAATAAACTTCCATAAAAGTCAATTTTGACTTGAGATTATTCTTAATTGAGGATTGATAATAGTTCAATCCTCTGGCAACCATCTTTTAATATATTGAACCCCAAAACTCCTTTTTCCCCCTTTTACTACCGATGTTTATTACCTAAAAAGAGCTGCAAATATTTGTATATAGTATTAGAGTTTGTTTTGCTTAGAACTAATCCCTCCTATAATTTACTCTCCCTCTAATTTCTAGTTCTCTCCTTTCCCCTTTCCCTCCTATCTCTCAGTTGAATGAACTACTTTTTTTCTTTTTTTTAAATCCTTACCTTCCATCTTGGAGTCAATATCCATGTATTGGCTCCAAGGCAGAAGAGTGGTTAGGGCTAGGCAATGGAAGTTAAGTGACTTGCCCAGGGTCACACAGTTAGGAAGTGTCTGAGGATAGATTTGAAACTAGGACCTCCCATCTCTAGGCATGGCTCTCAGTACACTGAGCTACCCAGCTGCCCCCTGGACTACATTTCTATACCAAATTGTGCTTCGGTGTGTTTCAACCAGTTCAAATAAAAGTGAGGTTGAAGTGTTAGCTGCTTCCCATCCCCTTTGTGTCTATTTATATACCCTAATTATGTAAGAAACAGTTTCCCAAACTCTCCCCTCTTTTTTCTCCCCAGGCATTTCCTCTTCTCTCCTTTTCATTCTTCTTTTAAGACCACTGGGACACAAAAGAACCATTCTCATTCCTTCTAATTAGACTAGCTCCATGATCCCTGACAAAAACAGGATTCAGAAGGGATACATATATCATCTCCCTATATTTGAATGTAAGCAGTTTACATGAATGTAAATATTCATGGTTACTATTTATGTTTCTCTTAACTCCTATGTTTGAACTTAAAAGTTTCTATGAAGCTCTGGACTTTTCATAAGGAATACTTGGAAGTCCTCTATTTCATTCAAAATTTATTCCCCATTCCCCACCAAATAGCATTATACTTAGCTTTGCTGGGCAAGTTAATCACTAAATTACCCTGGGCAAGTCTTTGTTACTAGAAAAAGTTCAACTTGATAGGGAAGGGAGGTGGGGTGGTGAGAGGGTTTTGTCTGTTACATCCAAAAATCTCTGTGATTAAAAAGGCATCAATAGGGAATAAATAAAAGTAGTTCTATGAAAGAGATAGACATTAGCAGGCTGGCTAGGGGACCAAGAAAGTTCTGCAAGAAGGTGAGACTTAAGCTGAATCTTAAAGGAAGCAAGTGAAACAAGGAGGGAAAGGTGAGAAGGTAAGGCATTCCAGGCCTGGGAGACTACCAGTACAAAGGCACAGAGATGAAAGATGGAATATCACATTTAAAAAACTGCAAAAAAGCCAATTTGGCTGGATAGGGGAGTAAGACAGCTGGAAAGGTAAGAAGCGGTCAAGAAATGAAGAGCTTTAAATGTCTAAGAGAGGAATATATATGATCTTTGAAGTAACAGGAAGCAAACAGAACTCCTTGAGAGAAAAAATAATAGTGTTATGCCTATGCTTGAGAAAAATCCTTGACAGCTGAATGAATCAGATGGTTTAGAGTGGGGAAAGATGAAGTAGGAAGCCCAATTTAGAAGACTACTGCAATAGTACAGGTGAGAAATGATAAAGGATGAACTAGAGTGCTAGGTTTATTAATGGAGAGAAGGGAATGTATATAAAAAATGTGAAGGCAGAAAAGACCTAACTTGGCAGTGGATTTGATATATGGTATGTAGATCTGAGTGACTGGAAGAATGGCAGTACCCTCAACCAAGAAAGGGAAGTTTAAAAAAAGGGGGAAAGTTTGAGAGGAAAGATACTGAGTTCTGTTTTAGATAGGTTGAGTTTGAGATACCTACAGGACAAAAGATCTGATATGTCCAAAAGGCAGATGGTGAGGCATAACCAGAGTTTAATAGAAAGACTAATGCTAAATATGCAGATCATATGGAGAGGGAGTAGTTAGGCGGCTCAGTGGATTGGAAGCCAGGTCCTGGGTTCAAATTTGGACTTAGACACTTTCTAGCTGTGTGACCCTGGGCAAGTCACTTAACCCCCACTGCCTAGCCCTTAACACTCTTCTGTCTTAGAACCAATACACAGTATTGATTCCATGACAGAAGGTAAGAGTTTTTTTAAAAATGATATGGAGAGAGGGGGCAGCTGGGTAGCTCAGTGGATTGAGAGCCAGGCCTAGAGACGAGAGGTCCTAGGTTCAAATCCGGCCTCAGACACTTCCCAGCTGTGTGACCCTGGGCAAGTCACTTGACCCCCCATTGCCCACCCTTACCACTCTTCCACCTATAAGTCAATACACAGAAGTTAAGGGTTTAAAATAAAAAAAATAAAATAAAAAAAAAATGATATGGAGAGAGATGATAATTAAGTTTATGGAAGCTGAAGAGATTCTATATGAGATAATATACAGTAAGAAAAGGCCCAAGAGAGAACCTTGAAGGATATCTATGGTTGAAGGGCATGACATGGATGAAGAATCGGCAAAGGAGACCAAAGAATGGTCAGATAGGTGGGAAGTGAACCAGCAGTCAGAATTGTCAGGAAAACATAGAGGAGAAAATATCTAAAAAGAAAAGCCAATCAGCAGTTTCAGCTAATACAGAGAGATCAAAGAGGATCAGGACTAAGAAAAAGCCATGATATTTGGCAATTACAAAATCATTTATAACTTTGGAAATGGCAGTTTCAGTTGAATGATGTGACAAGAGGCCAGATTTCAGAGAGTTTAAAAGAGAGTGAGATGAAAATAAGTAGAGAACTCACTCTATTTGGTTTTCTCAAGCAGTTTAGTCAGTATGAGGAGGAGAGATTCAGGGCAACAGCTAGTAGAGTTGGACCGACTAAAGGATTTTATTTTTTGAATGAGAGATATGGGAATGTTTATAGGCAATGGGAAATAGTCAGGAGATGGGGGAAATTAAAGTTAAGAGTGAGGATGACAGCAAAGGCAATTTTCTGGAGAAGTTTGAATAGGATTAAAGGGTATATGGAGAGGAATTTGCCTTGGCCAGGGAAAGAGCCCCTCTCTTCATCTGACACTGGAATGAAAGGAGAGGAAAGTGGAGGAAGATTGCTGAGTGATAGAAAGAAAAGGAGAATGTAGAGTCAGATTCTCAATTTTTTCACTGAAATATGAGATGAAGTCCTCAGCTGAAAAAGTACAGAAAAGATATAGTGAGAGGCTTGAGATGAGAAAGTCTAGAACAGTTACTGTGAAGAATGAGGTGACAAATTAATTAGGGAAAAATGAAGTGTCTGCTTTGGCGCAATGAGTGTCCAGTTGAGATTAGATCACAGAAATTTGTAATGGGTCCAGTCAGCATAGTTCTGTGACTTCTTAAAGCTCCTTTCAATAGCATGTGTGGTTTCCCATCCTCCCATTAGGATATGTAAGCTCTTTGGGGGGCAGGAAACTTTCTTGCTTTTTATATTTGTATTTCCAATATTTAGTGCAGTGCCTGATCCATAATAAGCATTTAATACTTTTCCATCCATTCAATAAAAGTGAATCAAAGCAAAGGGAAGTTCTCCCTATTGCTAGGAATCTAACTAAAATGACAGTTTGGGTGCTCATGCAACTGAGGGAAAAAACACACAAGAGAAAAAGGGAAAAAATTGTTTACACACAAAAGCTTCTAGCAATCAAAAATGCACCTGCAAGTTGAACTTCCACATTACTTAAGTCAGCCTAGAATTAAGGATTCACATTTCCCTTGATGTTTAAGGATCAACAGAAAGGGGCTCCTAAGCATCACATTTTTTATCAAGTAGGGAACTTGCAGACCTATAAGACATTAAATATAGAGAAAATAAATATACACAGAGAGCAGCAGCTGCCTCACCAAGAGAAAGGAATGCATAACCAACTTTCTGGAAAGTCAATGAGGCAGCACTGAGAGGGAAATGTCTTTGGAAAGGGAAATTGCTTTATATTGCTTTTATAACATAAACCAAGTGATTATATATAATCAATTAACTAGATAACTGAAACTATGATTTTTAGAACAAGTTACACCCAGTTATTACACTAATTGTATATAAATATGTATAATGTGTATAATTATAATAGCATATTAATCATAGTTAACTAGAATATTAGGGCAACTAACTAGATTAAATACTTCTGCTGGAGGAATAAAAACTTCAGATCTGTGTAGTTATCTAGAGACGCTATAAGAAATAAGCTGTGTTCATTTGGAAAGGTGAATGGACAGCTATCCTGATGACATCGGAGGAAAACAACCTACACGTATCCAGCTGTTATTTGATCCTGTGAAGATTTATGCCAACTACAGGTTACTTTGACCTAACCCCACCCAGAAGTAGAAAGATAGTTCTGGAGGATTAATTACATTTTTTTTATCTTAACCTTGTACTAGAACTTATTACTTCATATCAAATGTTACAAACCCTCATTACCAAATGTTGTAGCACAACATTGGTGAACCTTTTTGAGATCACATGTCCAAACTGCACCTTCAAGCCACCTATGAGTCCCTCCATTACCCCAGAGAGCAGAGGAAGTGCTTGCTTTGGGTGGCTGGACAGAAGGTCAAGGCACGTGAACATTGTCCCCAGGCATGGTGGAGAGAGAGAACAAAGCAGACCTCATCCCAGCATGCTGGGGCAGGTGTGTCACACCTTTGCAAACACCGTTATAACATGTTTCTTAACATACTATGTATCTTCTGCCTTCTTCATGTGATAATTAGATTAAGTCTACACTGCCCATCTTTAGATTTAATCACCAAAGGTGAGAACACCTCTAATTCTGGGAGGTCTGTAACCCACGAGTGCTAGAGTGGGTGACAATCAGAATCAATTGACTGCCCCCTAGGCAGTACTATGAGAATTGTCTATTGTGATTGGACATGCAAATTAGGAGGGAGGAACCGGAAGTAACACATAAGCGACCCCCTTAAAAGGAGAAGGTCCTCAGTCAGCTGATGTCTTTGGTGGAAGACAGTATCTGGTGAGGACCTCTTCTGGTTCATGGAGGAGTGTTGGAATGCTGAGACTCTGGTGGGACCTCTGACTGCTTCCCTTTGAATTGTCACGTGGGTAAGTTAGGCTGACTCTTTCTCTCTCCCTTGTCGTTTCTGGAGGCTCTACCCTCAGAGAGGCCTCTCTTGCCTCTCTAATTGTAAAAGGCCTTGTGGCTAGAAGCCTTGTTTAGTTAACTTCTGTGCCCCTCTACCGGGCCTCTAAATTCTTACCTAGTCCGGGCCAGAGTTTCTCTCTCTCAATTTCCCTACCTTCAACTTTCCTAATTATAAATAAATCACCATAAAAGTCAATTTTGACTTGAGAGTATTCCTTAATTGGGGAAATTTCCCCTGACGACCACCTTTTAATATATTGAACCCATAAAATCCCTTTTTCTCCCTTACATTAATGACATGCTAATTAACTGTTGAAAACCTATAAAACACACTGTTGAACATCTTAAAAGGGTCTTTGCCACAGGTTGGGCATGGTGAGTCCCCCAGCTTTAATTTACCACAATTAAAGTTTGAATCTTTAGCTCAGAATGATGGCTCAGAGTTTATTTCTTACAATTTTGAAGAAAAGGTGTGATAGAAAATTCTAGAGATAACAAAACAAGACCGTGAAAGTTATCCCTTTCTCCTAAACCCAGTCCCTTGATCACTGTACCACATAATACCAAAAGCTAAAAGCTACATTACCTTCTCATGCTGCCGGAGATACTCATCACAGGCATTAAGAGTTTCTTCAGCTTTTGATTCTCCAAGATAACATAAAGAATTGCAAAGTTGCTCTTGCACTAAAGGGTCCTTATCTGTGATTGCACCTATCAGTGTAGTGGCAAGCCCTGAAAAAGAGAAAGTAACAAACACACTTTATGGATCCAGGAACATAAAGTTGTATGTATTAGACATTTTGCCCTCAAAATTTCTTTCCATCCCCAAAGCCATACTAAACCAAGACCCTTAACAAACCATATTTTGGTTACAATAACAGCTGCTGCTGCTTCTCCCTGCCTTCTTGTACGTAGCTGTCACTAAACTTCCTAATGGTTTTTTTTCAACATGTCAGTCTTCTGGATGGATCTGGCTCCTTGTGACAAAATGCCCCATTTAAGCATATGAACTGTCCCACAATCTGAATCCATACAACCTAATACAGCTGATCTTCCACTATTACCAAATTTCTACTATAATCAAGGAAGCCCTTCCACACTATGTTCATTCCAGTCTCTATACCTTTACTTATGTTATTGCCTGAAATGACTTCTTCCCTTTAGTCTATCAATCTAAATTTTCCTCAGCCACTTCATAAAAGCCTGTCCCACTAATTCATTCCATCACGGTCCCCTTCTTACTGACTTCTCAGGGTACTTCCTGTCTATGCCAAACAATATTACACTCCAGGAAGGCTACTAGGTGGAGATGAGAAGGGAAAGAATTCTGGGCAAATGCCCAGGCAGGAGACAGAGTGTCTTCAAGGAACAGCAAAGAGACCAGTATCACTAGATCAAAGAGTAAGAAGACTAGAAACATCCAGGGTGACAGGAGGCAGGAAGATTACTAGGGCTCTAAATGTGAAAAAGAGGAGTTTAAATTAGATAGAGGTGATAGGGAATCACTGGAGTTTACTGAAGAAGAGGTTGGAGGGGTTAGCCCTGAGCTTCAGGAAAATCAATTTGGCAGTTGAGTGGAGGATGGACTGGAGTAAAGAAAAACTTGTGGCAGGAGACCATCAAAATACTTTAAGAGTTCACAGGTGAGGTAATTAAGGGCCTATAGCAGGGTAATAGTAGTGTCAGAGCAGAGAAGGAAGTATAGAGAAGAAATGTTACAAAGGTAAAATCAACAGACCTTGGCAACAGATCAGTTGGGAAAGATGAGGATGAAAGTGAAGAGTCAAGAATAACCCATAGGGTTGTAGTCTGAGAGACTGAGGGGATGTTAGTGCCCTTGACAGGAATAGGGAAGTTTGGAAATAAGGAGAATTTGGAAGAAAGACAATGAGTTCAGATTAGACTATAATGAGTTTAAGATGTCTACAGGACATCCAGTTCAAGATATTTAACAACTGACTTTCTTGAGAGGCAATAAGTTAATTTATTAATCAACTATTCAAGACAATCTGAATTGCCTCCATGATCTGAATAAGTGCCAAAGAGAGTGAGCAGGGTGAAAGAGAGGGGCCAAAGAGAGTGAGATCCTTCTGTGCCCCAAGAAGGATGAGCATTAATAAAAAAGTCACTAGATATGACCAAAAAGACTACTTTCAAGAGAGTAGTTTCAGTTGAATGATGAGATCAGAAGTCAGATTGTAAAAAGTTAAACTGTTTCACCAAGAGGTCAAAATGGGACAAAGAGCATAGCTAATGACCTAGGAGAGAACTAAAGGGTCGTGAGTCTGGAGGACATGGTATGGATAAAGAACAAAATTTGGCTCTGCAATATTGAGGGAAAGGTGGATGACAACCAACTTGATCAAATAAGAGAATTTCAGAGTTCATGAACATGAAAGTGGAGCCTTTGTGGGTAATGATAAGATCAAGGATATGACCATCTTGTATACAGAAGTAGCTGAGTTGGGATGGAGGAATATGCCATAGGAAATGAAGAAGGTTGAGAAAGTAGGAGGTTAAGGTGCTTCAAAAAGTATCAATATAAGGGGCAGCTCGGTAGCTCAGTGGATTGAGAGTCATGCCTAGAGACGGGAGGTCCTAGGTTCAAATCCTGCCTCAGACACTTCCCAGCGGTGTGACCCTGGGCAAGTCACTTAACCCCCATTACCCACCCTTACCACTCTCCCACGTAGGAGCCAATATACAGAAGTTAAGGGTCTAAAAAAAAAGTATCAATATGTTTGTTGAAGTCCTCTAATATGAACATAAGAAGAAGAAGACCTTAAGCCAAGCACCGAATTCACTGAGAAAGGAGGGGGAGTGTCAGTAAACACAATCTACCAGAATTTTGATTGGGTGGTAGATATCAGTTGAGTAAACCTAAAAGGACAAGAGATTATTGAGTGATGAGGGCAGAGAGAACCCAAAAGTGGCAATGGGGAGCAAGAAGTATTCCAACTCCCCGACTTCAACCAGTGCACCAAGGGAAAATATAGCAAGTACTACAAACAGTGGCCATCAAGGACGTGTGTCATAAAGGGGAACTAGGTCTCACTGAGAGCCAACAGATGGAAGTAATGGGAGAGGAAAAGATCTAAGATGTAAGCAAGTTTGTTGCCAATGAAACAGACATTCCTAAGAGCACAGTGGAAGGGTTGGGTAGTATTAGAGTAATAAAGTATTATGTTGTAGGAGAGAGGTTAAAGAAATGGGCAATTGGGGATGGAGAAAGTGGTCTGAATGATAGCTTTCAGGGATTCAGAATCACTGGGCTAGGGAGAATTTGACCAGGAGAAGTCTATTAATCATTGAAGAAAGAATTTGGATGGATTTTTTTCCTTTTCTAGAAATTTTGGTTTTTCAATCAGCAAAAATCCCCCTCCCCTATTTGAGAGCAAAAAGAAAAATAAAACCGCTTTTACCAACATAAGGCCAACAAAACAAATGTCTATGATGGCCATGTTCAAAAGGAATATATATGTATCATATAACAAATCATCAATTACATGATATATCAATATAATTATTTATATTATATTACATATGATATGTGTGTATATGTGTAATATACATATATTTATTTTCCTTTTGTACATAGCCATGCATGGCAAAATGAGGTTGTGCATACAGGTGGCATACCTAAGAAATAGTCACTGACTGATTTTTAAAGCTTGGTAAAAAAGAGAACACTAAGAAAAGGCCTAGTTCAATCTTAAAACTACCACTCTGAAGCCTTGTCATTTAACCTCCAAGTCTGGATCTCTAAGATCCTCTAGAATTCTGTATTCTGTAATGTTTAAGCAAGCACAAAAATAAGTATGAGTATGAGCACATTTAGACACACTTACTTTTCACATTTGATTCTGTCATTTTCATAGTCTGGAGTTTCTCCGAAATAAAAATGGGTTTCTTCTCAAGCCTGGAACACCAGAAAGAATTAGATTTTAATTCCTAAGTGTCGACACCATAGCTCAGCTTTCACCAAGTGATTTTCTTTGTACTACAAAAACTACCAGAAAAAAAATCAGTTTTATGTTGAAATTTCTATACTGAATTTAACCATGAAAGAAGATTATAAGCCATCCACTAAGAATAAATGAACTTCTCTGATTTTTCAGTTGTTAGCAATCCACATTTGCTTAATATCTTCTGTTTCTGAACTTCTGATAGTTTCTGTTGGCAAATAATAAATAAGCTATTCCATCATCACTTCAATGTTGAGTTTCTTTGTAGATTTTAGTCCAGGAGTTAACATGTTTGATATATCATTCTCTAGAGCATCTTTCTCCCTTTAAGGGCCTGCAAAGAAAAAATAAACAGATTCAACATTTTTGTATATTTACTACAGTTTTCCTTTTCTACATTATGTATAAAATCCCTCCTCCCTAAGTTGAGAAAGCAAGACCACATAGTTTCATGGAGAATAATCTTCTCGAATAGAAATGTTTCCTTTCTACTCAAAGAGGGGATGGGAAGAGAGGACACACAACACCACACTACCTACCCTCACAGGGGAAGGCCAAAGAAAATTGGTAACCTCAGGTTGGTCAGTAAGATGTTAGAGGTACCACCCTACTCTAAGAACAAAGTCAGTGACTCGGGAAAGGAGAACGTGAAGATGGGTTTGTCATCAGGCCCTCCCCAACCAAAGTGGAAAGTTTCTGAAGCAATGAATAGAACCAGTTGGTCCAAAAGTAAGGAGGATCTGAGTTCAAATCTAGCCTCGGATATTTACTAGCTGTGTGACCCTAGGCATTATTTTACTGTGTGCCTCAATTTCATCATCTTTAAAATGGAGATAATAGCACCTATTTCCCAGGGTTGTTGTGAGGATCAAATGACATAATAATTATAAAGTGCTTAGAATGGTACCTAGCACATGGTAAGTGCTATATAAATATTAGCTATTGTTATATACAACTCATCCTCCCTACCCAACAGAGACCAGACACTAAAGCCAAAAATTGGAACTATTCTTGCCTTCTTATATAAATCTCTTGGATTACCCTTCAGAAATATATTTATTCCTTTCCCTAGCTGCTTTTAACATTTAAGGTTACAGGAGGGCACCTGGGTAAGTGGTGGGAATTGGTATATAACAATTTTTTTAAAAACCCTTACCTTCTGTCTTAGAATCAATATTGTATATTGGTTCTAAGGCAGAAGAGTGGTAAGGGCTAGGCAAAAGGGGTTAAATGACTTGCTCAAGGTCACACAGCTAAGTGTCTAAGTTAGTGTCTAAGGTCAAATTTGAATCTAGATCTCTTGTCTAGGCCTGACTCTCAATCCACTGAGCCACCTAGCTGACATATAACAATTTAGAATGTGTCTTTGAAGTTTGAAATAGTATTGCCTAGTCTCCCAAAGCAAGTACTTGATAGAAAAGAGTGAACACTGAGGCTATTCACTTGATTCTCAAAGATATCTCCATTAGGAGAACAATGGTAGAGAGGGTACAGTTGGTTACCTTTAATCCTGAAGTGATTTCCTGGGCTTCATCTATATGGGTAAAAGAACATTTTATCAAAACTAACTCTCAGATTATTCTATTCTAGTAGGACAGAACTAAGCAGTGGCAGTAAAAACAGTAACAAGTTTAAAATTTCCATAGTGCTTTATGCTTCACAAAGCATTTTATGAATCAATCAATAAGCATTTATTAAATGCCTGCTATGTGCACTGGGAATAACATTTTTTGCTAATCTCTACATTCAAGGAGGTTATACTCTATCAGAGGAAAACAACACATATATATGTAAGCATATAAAGAATATATGCAGGACATATACAAAACAAATGCAGAGTAGTCAGAAAAGAAGAGCTTTGGTGAGGGAGAAATCAAGAAAAGGTTTTTTTTAATTTTTATTTTTTTTTAAACCCTTAACTTCTGTGTATTGGCTCATAGGTGGAAGAGTGGTAAGGGTGGACAATGGGGATCAAGTGACTTACCCAGGGTCACACAGCTGGGAAGTGTCTGAGGCAGGATTTGAACCTAGGACCTCCCATCTCTAGGCCTGACTCTCAATCCACTGAGCTACCCAGCTGCCTCCACAAAAAGTTTTCAAAGAAGGTAGTGTTAAAAATTATTGTTCTGGGGTCAGCATAGCCATGGTGGCCCATGTCCTCGCCACCTGTGTCCACTGCCTGCCTGTGGCTTTGGTGCTGCCATCCCGACCTCAGGCCCCTGAGCTCGCCTTGATCGGGCCACTTGGCTCCATGCATGGCAACAGGATAATGGAGGAGGGTAGCGGTAGCAGTCCCTGCACACATGCAGGTTTCAGGGATATTCCTACAGTTTGGCCACCAATATAGTAGCATGCCCCCTCTGACACTGGAGAGCATGCATCTAAGGATCATGTCCTCTATGTCTTGAAACTATATGAGAAGACTGATGCAGAAAAGCTTTCAGTATCTTCCCACTTCATGAAAGACCTGGGCTTGGATAGTATGGACCAAATAGAAATCATAATGGCCATAGAAGATGAATTTGGGTTTGAAATTCCTGACAACTGACAACTGACAATCCTTTTTCACCCAGAGGACTTGGATGATCCTAGCGTGAGTCTGAATGTGAAAGCACATTATGAGACTGTTGCTGCTTTTGTTGGAGTATTTCTGTTGGATCTATATTTAAGTTGTCTAAAATATGTGTAAGCCTTTAAAAAATAAATACATAAAGTCAGTATTCTCAGACCTTGATTCTTTTGCATATAGAACGTTGCCTTTATGTTGATCCATCTCTACATTTAAAAGACATCTCATTGTTAAGAGAATATTTATGTCTGATAAAGTGGCTTTTCTGGAAATGAGTATTTGAATCACTGATTCCCACCCTCATGCTTTCTCTTTAGTATAACCATCCCTCTCTGAATAAACATACAGGTTTTGCTTCCAAAAAAAAAATTCTTTTTCTCAAGAAGTTCATAGTCTTAAAAGAGAGAAAACATGCAAAAAACTATATTCAAACAAGATATTTACAGAATAAAATGGAGCTAATCAAGAGAAGGTATAGGGAAAAAGAAAGAAGAGGCTCAGGAAAGAGCCTTGGAAAATACCACAATTAAGGGGTATGACACAGGTATCAGGAAAACAAGTCAAGTCAACAAGTACTTATTAAGTGCCCACTAAGTGCCAGGTAATATGCTAAGGACTGGTGATACAAGGAAGGGGAGGGGGGGAATAGTCCCTGCTCTCAAGGAGCTCACAGTCTAATGGGGGAAGACAACCACCAACAATGTATTGATAGATACAGGACAAATTCGAGCTCATATAAAAACACTAGCATTAAGAGGTTCCTTCTTACAGAGGGCAGCAGTGTAGCTGGGACTTGAAGGAAGACAGGGAAGTCAGGAAATTTAAAATGAGGAGGGGGATAATTCCAGGCATGGGGAAAAGTTAGTGAAAATTCTTTGTGGAGAGAAGTGCCAGCATTAACCCAGAGAGGAGAGAGTGTCTGGGAGGGCCCTGTCAGTCAACAGTGTCAAAGGCAGCAAAGAAGTCAAGAAGGATGAAGACTAGTAGCGAAAAGCCATCAGATTTGGCAATCAGGAGAAAGTGGTAACTTTGGAGAGTAATTTCAGTTGTGTAATGAGGTAAGGAGTCACATTACAAAGTAAGTGAGAAGGAGGAAGTAGAAACAATGTAGACAGCTTTTTTCTAAAGAAGTTGGTCAAGAAAAGGAAGAGTGATATAGGAAGATAGTTTGAGGAGATGGTAGTGAGTTCTGTTTTTATTTTTAAGGATGGAGATGATGTGAGCATGTTTGAAGATAACTAATGGCACCAGCAGATAGAGTGCTAGGTCTGAAATCAGAAAGACCCGAGTTCAAATCCTGCCTCAAATACTTGCTATGTGAGCCAATGCTTTTAGCACAGTACCTGACACACAATAAGCATTTTTAAAATGCTTATTAAATTGAATGGAGCCTGTATAAGTCACTTAACCTCTGTCTGCCAAAGTTTCCTTAAATAAGGATAATAATAGCACCTACCTCCTAGGATTGTTGTCAGCAAAATAAATGAGATAATTTTTGTAAAAGCACTTAATAGTGTCTGACACATAACAGGCTCCATATAAATAGTTATTTCATTACCCTTCCCAGTAGGGAAAGAACCCATAAAGAAGATAATTTTGAAGTTCAGAGATGGATGATTGAGGGAGCAATCTGCTGAAGAGAGAATCAAGAACACATATAGGGGCTGTTAGGCGCATAGTGGATAGAAAGCCAGGCCTGGAGTTGGAAGGACCTGGGATCAAATTTGACCTCAGACAGATCCTAGCTGTGACCCTGGACATATCACTTAATCCTGACTACCTAGTTCTTCTACTTTAGAATTGATATTAAGACAGAAGGTAAGAGTTTTTTTAAAAAGCATGTATAGACTAGCATCAGACATCTAAAATGTGTTATACAAATCTATAACATTAAAGAGCCATTTCCTAAAAGATAAATTGTCAATGGGCTTATTAAAGAACAAATAAATTCTTATGCCCTTTAACCTATAGTTTCCACTACCAGGGCTACATAGATCAAGGTTAATGAAAGCAAGAGCAAACCTGGCTGCACAAAAATATTCATAGCAGTTTTATTTTTGATAAGATAACCCTGGAAACAAAATATGTGCTCAACAACTGGGAAACAAACTAAATGTAATGGAATATTACTACACCAGAAACAATAGCAATTATTGAAAAATTATTAAAAATGCATTGAAACATGGCAAAACATGTATGAAATGATACAGAAAAAAGTCAATGACACCAAATAATAAAGTCAACACTGGGAGACAATAAAACTCTCAATAAACTATATCATATACAGTCAGTCAAGAACTCTATAAGGTTTTGCATGACTATTTTTGTCAAAAAGAAAGGCTCAGTCTGAATGGGAAAAGTGAGAAGTCCCTGACAAAGAGAAAAAGCATCAAAAAAAATTTGAGTTTTTAAATCCCTCTGATCAATGTTAACACCCATACTACCAAAATTAAAAGACACATTCCTTTCTGTTAATTTGTTTCAGTAAATTTTGCACACAAGAGAATTTGTTTAGGTATTTCCTGGGGAGTCTTTGGTATCAATACCTCCAGGGCAACTGTGTATCTCAGTAGATAAAAGTGCCAGGCCTGGGGAGGTCCTGGGTTGAAATTTGGCCTCAGATACTTCCTATCTGTATGATCCTGGAAAAGTCACTTAATCCCAATTGCCTAGCTCTTACTTCTCTTCTGCCTTGGAACTGATTTTTTTTTTTTTAGTGCCTCAATAAATTTTTTTTTAAAACCCTTACCTTCCGTCTTGGAGTCAATACTCTGTATTGGCTCCAAGGCAGAAGAGTGGTAAGGGTAGGCAATGGGGGTCAAGTGACTTGCCCAGGGTCACACAGCTGGGAAGTGTCTGAGGCCAGATTTGAACCTAGGACCTCCTGTCTCTAGGCCTGGCTCTCAATCCACTGAGCTACCCAGCTGCCCCCCTCAATAAATTTTTAATTAAGTGCTTTATATCATTAGCTCCTCACAACTTTGTCAAGTAGATAGTAAAACAGGTTTAAAAATGTTTTGTTAAAAAATACCTAGCTGCTACAGATCTCTGAGTAAAAATTAATATGAATCTACCTTTGATCTGAAACTGCTGACAACTGTTCAGTCCATTCCCCTGCTCCATGAGTACTGAAATTTTCCTACTTACTCCAGGGCTCAAAGCAGGAAAGAAAAGGCTTATGATGTTACAGAGTAAGACAAAGAAATAGCTACTGCTAGTTTGCAGAAATGAAGTTAGGGAGTTTGCTTCATATTGGTCTCTTCTAAATGTCATTTCCCAACATGCACCAAGTTGCATTACCATTTTGAACTGGAATATCCCTCAAAGTAGGCACCAGTTCCTTCTGTCTGACTTACTGATGAAGGAAACTGTTTTCTGTAAAAACAGGCATTGAACATTCACTTGTTGGAAAGAAGCCTAGCACTTGGTGGGGAGGCGTAATACAGCATCTTTTCCACTGTTAATGGGGTCACCTGTAATTCTGATTCGTACTTTCAATCCAAGAGCCACTTTCAATCCAAGAGCCAAACCCTGTCCTCTGCATACATCAAGAAAATAAACCTCATTCTCTCATCTGACAAGTCCAGAAAATTACTTGTAACCTTGTACTAGAAATTCTACTACATAAAATTGGGCTGGAGTCTTAATTAAAACAGCCCAAGAATTTGTACTTACAACAAAGCAACCCAGACCTTAACCTAAGGAACCTCAGTACATACAGAGAAGGGTGAGATCAAAAACGTAAAACATTTCATTCAGTTTTCCTAGTAAATTTCTATCTACTCTACTTCTTTAGAACTTCTTTAGAGTAGAATGTACTTCTATATTCTTAACAGTTTTCTCCACAAGGTAGTAAAAACAGGTAAACCTGGTATGTTCTCCAAGAGCTAATAGAGAACCCTCCAAACTGCAAATCAGGAAATAAGGGCTCATATGGCTAATAATACAACAAAGTACAAGCAGATTTAATTCTAAATCTAAGTAAAGCATTACCAACACATCTTGACAGCCCTTCCATTGATCTGTTAACAAATATCCTCTAAATGTATGGTCCCAGTTGAGCTGTACCTCATGTGATGGCTCCTGGGGGCCTTTTCAGACACAAACTCACTCTCTCACACTCTCACACTCACTCTTTCTCTCTTTCTCTCTCTCTCTCTCTCTCTCTCTCTCTCTGTGTCTCTCACCCCTACTCACTACTACTACTACTACTACTACTACTACTACTACTACTACTACTACTACTACTACTACTACTACTACTACTACTACTACTACTACTACAATACTACTGCTGCTGCTGCTGCTGCTGCTGCTGCTGCTATTGCTGCTATTATACTACTATTAGTACTACTACTTCACTGCCTATTGAAATAAGGCTGCAACATTCTTCATAGACTGGGAGACCTGGGCCCCTCTGCCTACCATCAAGGAACCACTAACAATAATAATAATGCTTTTGATAATAACATATATATGTATATGTGTATATATATATACATATATGCTTTAATGTTTCCAAAGCTCTTTACATACATTATCCTATTTGACCCTCACATCTCACAGTGTGGCTTTCAATCAATTTACTTCTATGGACCCTAATACGATGACCTATCAAGGAAGCAAATATAATCTACCCGACTCTAAGGTATATTTTAAGGAGGCTGTGCAAGCAAGGTTCACTCTTGGACACTAAAAGGTAATGCTGAAGGATAGGGCACTTTAACTTGGGCAGAAACATCCATAAAGGGCAGGAAGCAGCAAGAGGGATGAGGGACCAGGGTGGTTGGAGGGAAAAGAAACGGGATAAAAGAGGGTGCACAGCGGAAAAAAGCTTCTTTTGAGGAATAGCGTAGGGGAGCATAGCCTTCACTTGGTGGGAGAGGAGATTCCTGCAAGGGACGATGGGGGGGGGAGGGGCGTTTTGAGAGACATAAAGTGGGTGGAGGGAGAATGGTCTACTCTTGAAAGATCTCCGAGGGATTACAGCACCGGAGAGGTGGACATGGAGCTTTGCTGCGGAGCGCTGGTTTGGAGGAGCAGGCAGGGATCCCAGAGCTACGCCGGAGGATAGATGCTGTGCAGGGGGATTCCCTCACCTGGGAGAGAATACCTGCATACGAAAGGTGGGAGAGGGACGGGGCGTAGAGTGTAGACAGAAGGGAGTCCTGAGGCCAAGGAGCTGGAAGACAGGGAGCCTGAACCTGTGGGCCATGACCTTGGGCGGAGGAGGCCGCCCCTGCCGCGGCGCTGCCTCGGTCTCCCTCTGGCAGCAGCCAGGGCGGGGCGGGTCTGGCTCCACAATCTCTCCCCCAGAAGCCCTGGCTCTACAAGTCCCCGGCTCCCTGTGCCCCCTGCCTCCTCTGACCCGCGCCGGTTAGTTACCTCTACCGCAGCAGCCACCTCCAGAGTCTCCTCCCGAGCCACTGCAGCCGCCGCCGGCCCGAGATCAGCTGCAAGGAGGAAGCCGAGGCGCGCGCATCACGCTGCCGCCGGCCCGCGCGCCCGTGCTCCACGCCCCGCTCTGAGAGAGCGGAAGCCCCACCCCTTTCTCCTGTCCAACCAAACCCAGGCTTCGGGGCGGGCACGCGGGCCTCCGCCCCCTCTGCGCTCGGCATTCCGATTGGCCTTTCCTGCCACGCCCCGATATTTTTTTTCCCCCCCCAACCCCTCTTCTGGGAGGTCCCAACGCGCTCGCGTGCACGCGCACTCTAGCTTACGCGCCCTCCGGGCTTCCTCTCTGGCAGACCCTCGGGCTCCCCAGTCAGCTAAGCTCGTCACCACGTGATCTTCCTCACCTGACAGTTGGGCTGACTCGGAGGGTAGGGTGGGGTTGGGGAGAAGGGGGTCGTTGTGCGCGCTCCCCGCGGAGGTGAGTTGGGGGGAGGGGCCGTAGGGATTCCCAAACAAACCCGCGGGGTCGGTAAGGGGCGGAGCGCCCCTCCCCTCCCCCTCCCCTTCTCCTACAGAGGTGGCGCCACGCCCCGCAGCCCCAACCCACAGATGCCCAGCCTTTCTGTGTCTACTCACTCCTCCTTCGTCATCGCCAGTTTCCTGCAATGAATGTGTATCTTACACCCACACTCTTGTCTTATCCCTCCTTCCCGTCTTATGACTAGCACCCGTGCACCCCTTTCCTTCCGTGTTTCTTTCTCACTCTCTTTCCACCCACACCAACGTCCAGGTTATCGTCTTCCTCCCAATCCCCTCATCACCACCCAGGCCACTTAATAATCATAGCAAACATTTATTTGAACTTTACCATGTGCCAGACACTGTGCTAAGTGCTTTTCAATTATTCTCTCATTTGAGCCTCACAATAATCTGGGAAGATTGGTGCTATTATTATCCCCATTTTCAGATAAGGAAAAGTGGTGGAAGTTGTGATTTGTTCAGGGTCACACAAAGCTATTAAGTGTCTCGGGCAAGATTTGAATTCAGGTCTGCCAAACTCCAGGTAGGGCATTCAACCCATTTTGCCACCTAGATGTCCTCACCTAAATTGTCCTCCTTGTCCCAACCCAAAACATTCAATTCTGTTCAAAACCTTTAAGCTCCTACTGTGTGCCAGGCACTGTGCTAAACACTAGAGATATTAAAAAAAAAAAAGGGGGGGGGGAATACAATCCTGCCCTCAGGAGCTTAAGATCTAATGGGGGAAACACCATACAAACAAATGTATACAAAGCAGGAAAAATAGGAAATAAAAGAGTTGGAAAGCACTGAAATTAAGAGGGATTAGGGAAAGTTTCCTGTAGGTCAGATTTTAGTTGAACATCCAGGTTCTCATTCTCTCCTTACCAATCTAGAGCACCCAGATTCTTGTCTTCCCTCTAAAAATCTAGGCCATCTCGATTCTCTTCTTCCCTTCCCGACCTGGGCCATTCAGTTTCTCCCTCCAACTAAAAACAGCTAGATTTTCATTTGCCCTTTTCCTGACACATCTAGGTTATCATCCCACCAGAACAGAAACAAAAGTAAAACATTTAAATATGAAAAATAACCATGCATATGAGGGAGTTTTCCTCCCTACAATGAGAGGTCTTTATCCCACCCCTAATAATTCAAGTTCTTATCCTCCCATAAAATCCAAGTTTTTATTCCTTCCTCAATAGCTAGTTTTTCCTTTTTCTTCCCTCTCAAAATCTTTCAATCAAAAATTATCTACCATATTCCAAGCACTATGTTATGAACTGGAGATATACACAAAAAAGAGATAATCCCAGTCCTCAAAAAGAGCTTACAAGTTTATAAGGAGAGACATGAACATATATATTTATAAAAATAAGTGCAAAGCGTTAAGTGGGATGAGAGATACTAAACTCCTAGAAAGGAGTAAGAAAAGGTTTCATGTAGGTAAATCTGGAGCTTAATATTAAAAGTATAATGAGGAAGGGGCAATGAGAACTCTAACCATAAAAACATGCACAGCAATATGGAATGTGTTTGTATATTGAATAACTGTTTAGTCTGCTTACTAGTGTAATGAAGAAAAGGCTCCCATTTTGTCAACTCATTCTCTTATCTAGTGGGTGATTGAAGGAGAGATGGGGAATAGAGGTAACAGCAATGGTGGCTTCCTGCTGCCAGATACTTGTCTCCTCACCCAAGGCTGTCACATGGCCTTGAACATAGTGTCTCTCTTCCTTTACCCCTCTACATATGTTCTTCCTTGTTCTTATGTGAAGGAGTATTGGTTAGCAATAGAACAGATCTTGTATGTTCCAAAAGTTCAGGAGAGCCACCGTCAATCCAAGAACTGGAGTGTATCCCAGATTTTTCTTTCGGCCTAGCCAGATGAGGCCCCAGTGATTCTGAGGAGTACCTGCTTGACCCACAGCACTAATGGATTGACTCCAAAACACTTTGCCCTCCTTCAGCAAGGGAACTATTTCTATACTAGCTATGTTATAACTAGAAATAAACTTGATGGGGTGAATTTTTGTGCCAGCTTAATTAAATCTAAGCCCACTTTCCCCAGGGACTAAGGTGGAACAGGGAAGAGAATGCTTCCTAGATGTTGGGAGGAAATGCTTTGTAATTTTTCTTTCAAATATATATATACATATATATATATATATACACACACACATATATATATATACACACACACATATATATATATACACATATATATATATATATATA
>NC_058130.1:704807115-704883418 GCF_016433145.1 Gracilinanus agilis
GGGGGGAAATGGGAGGGAAAAAGAAAGAAAAGCTTTAATAGCTTAAATTCATTGCAACTTTTGGGACACCCTGAACTGACTACATAGACGGAAATATAAATGTGTCTAATAAATCTAGAATATTTTGGCCACCACCCAAATCACCCCAAACCCTTAAGATATCAATGACTCCTCTTAACTTGTCACGAAACTCAATCTTGCTCCACTCACTGTCTCTCAAGATAATGAGAAAAGCCTTAACTCTTCTTCATAAGATAAAATTGAAAGCAGCTTCCTCAAAAATCAGATCTCTTCATCTCTTTCCTCTCTGTCTCTAGCTTCTCTCAAGCTAACACTTTTAATCATCTCTCTATATAATTTTATCAAGTGGATCCTCATGGATAAAAAAAAAGTAAAATATACACTCTCCTTGAGTCTATCATACATAGACTTTTTGTGAATCCTCATGGGTCACACCTAATCGCGCCTTCCTGTCTCCAATGGGGGAGGGATGGTGTGGCTAGCTAGGTGGTGGAGTGGATACTGTACAAGACTTGGAGTTGGGAAGACCTGAGTTTAAAACCTACCCCAGGGTAGCCCACTCCCTGGACAAAACACTTGATGAGTGCTTCAATTTCATCATTTATAAAATTTTAAAATTATTTTATTTTAAATTATATATAAAAATTATATTATTTTAAAAATTATTTAAAAAATAAAAAATTACAAAAATATAAAATATAAAAATAAATAAAAATAAAAATTTTTTAAATGCCTCGCAGAATTACTGTGATGATCAAATGAATTAACATATGCAAAGTGCTTGTAAACCTCAAAGCTCTATATAAATGTTAACTCATTATTCTTTTTTTTATGACAGCCATTTATTTCTGTAAGCTCTTTTTATTCTTGTGCTTTATCAATTCACTTTCAA
Organism: Gracilinanus agilis; assembly: GCF_016433145.1. Lineage (NCBI taxonomy): Eukaryota > Metazoa > Chordata > Mammalia > Didelphimorphia > Didelphidae > Gracilinanus > Gracilinanus agilis. The sequence continues at coordinate 704,808,029 of NC_058130.1, forward strand.
CTGTCACTTTGAACTGCCACACCAACTATGTTCCCTAAAATTCTATCTGCTCTTAAAGCTAGAGTAATTAGATCTCTAGTCTCTGTTATGCAGACATTTTAAGTAATAGATACAATAGCATCAGTTTATTACCTGTACTAATGAGGGAGCTAGGAAATTGAGGCACAGTTTCAAGGGCATCTAGACCATCATATATTCTTGCTGCCTTGTGTAGGGAGTCATCATTGCTGCTGGGAGGAGGGAAAAGAGAATCCCTGCCTCACCCCCTTGCAGGAAGTCTGATGGAGAGTCCAAGTCTCAAGTGGCACACTCTGAAGGAAGCTAGAGAAAGGGGGTGGTATATTGTCCTCTCTTTTTAGACTATTGGGAAGCTAGTTATTCCTGGCTCAGTTGCCAAATCTTCCCTATCATGGTGACCAAGGTACCAAACAGAAGCTTCTACTCGAACATTCTCTTTCTCAAGAGGCCAATTCCATGGGCTCACCACTATTACAAATGTAAACTCCTTCAGAGCAAAGTCTTCTGTTTTTATTCTTTGGGCCTTAATGCATAACATCAAGCTTTGCACACAAACACGTGCTATAGGGCTGGCCTTTGTGTGCATTTGTTGGTTATCTCACAAGATATTTGAAATACTTCCATAGAAAAGAAACTTCCAGTAATTCTACAGAAAGACAGAGTATCATTTTACCATTATCCAAAAGAGAAGTGTAGTTCATAATTTTACCCATCAAGTAGTGTATTATTTGAGCCACCAGACCAGAACATGTTGATGCAATTATTTCTATATGCACATGTACATGCCAATCAACCCCAAGGGCATTAGTTTCATTAGACCTGGGAGGAAAGAAAGAATTCTTTACTTACCCAAGTTCTGAATTATACTAAGACATGAAAAGTAAAATATTGAACTGAATGTTAAGTACATAGACTTTAGCCTCTAGACTTCACCCTAATCCTAGAAAGTTTCTTGTTCTCTGTTGGTAAACCATCACTTTTTCACTTTGCTAAGATTCAGATAAATAATATTCATTGGCTACTCTATTTAATATATCAAAAAATTCATGCATGAAAATGTTTGGGGCTCTGCCTGGCCATATCTTGAAACTTCCTCTCCTACCCATAGATTGTAGAAAGAGAATCAGTAATAGGATTCCAGGGGTCTAGTTCCAATTCTGGAAATTATGAAATCAAGAGGAAAATAGGGTTCTCTGTCCAATTTCAGCTCCCACACAATGGATCTCATGATGATTTCAGTCTTCTCACTGTCTTTTCTGGCACTGTTTCTACTCTTATGAGTTATAGCAGCAGCAGTAGTAGCCGATAATGATTACCAACACTGGATCACCCAGAAATTTAAGGTATAGCACCCCATAGGGCTTGCTCCCTCAACTTGAAATTGTACTCATATCTTGGGGTTCCCAGCACTACTACTTCTACTCTGGGTTATAGCGACAACCTTGAGGGACTGGGTTTGTAGTACTGTTACTCATAAACCCCCACCAATGCTCTCCCTGTGCTTCTGTTTATTAACATTGAGCCAATAAACTTAATCAAGTTTTAGCAAAGGTATTAACTATGATGCTGTAGTAAGAACATTTGATAAAAATATATTCTTTCCAAAAGTTTCCAAAAACACTCTCCCACCAATACAGTTCCTTGGAAAGAGTGGGCTCAAACTGACGATACAATAGTAGTAAAGCACATATATAGGATATATGTACAGCAAAAGGCAACTCATAGTTCCTGGCACTTTATGGCCCCAAAGTCCTCTTTTGAAGTCAGAAAGACTTCCACCTCCTGGGGTATGAACTCATTAGCTGACAAAAACTGCTGAGAAAACTGGAGAGCAGGCTGGTAGAAATTAGAGTCACATAATATGCCATAATAAGCTCCAAGTAGATCCATGATTCTGATATAAAATGCCAAATCATAAAGTAAGGGGACAGGAAAGTAGCTACCAATTCAACTATGCAGGGGCATTCTTACCAAACAAAAGACAGGAAAAGTCACAGGAAGGACATAAAAAGGGCAGTTTTGATCACAAACAATTTAAAGTTTCTCCCTAAACAAAGCAAATATCACGTTTGATTCCAGAGGGCAGAACCAGGAGCAATGGTGAATGTTGCAAAGAGGTAAATTTATGCTCAATGTCAAGAAATACTTCCTAACCATGATAACTGACCCAAAATGGATCTGATTGCCTTCAGACATGATAGGATCCCCCTCCTTTGGAGGTCTGCAAGCAGAGGCTAAGTTCATCAGGTATAGTATAGTGGGATTTACTTTTGTGTAGGTATTAGACTAGATAACCACAGAGAATCCTTCCAACTCTCAAAGTTGAAGGGGCAGCATAACATAGAGGATAGATTGCTTGGTTATGGAATCAGGAGATCTCAGTACAAATTCCAAGGCCCACAGTAAACCAGCCATTGTGACCATGGACAAGTCTCTTTATTTTTTTGAATTTAATTGTAGAGGTTCAGCTCTGAATATTATTCTGGTGTTGGTTTGAATCACCTGTAGAGGGAGGCCAAAAGCTGGAAAGCAATGGGTTAAGATCAGAGGCTAGAGAGTTTTAGACATAGAAGGAATAAAGAGACAAATAACACAGAGACAGAAGTTCAGTGTGGAGTCAGTGATCAGCTCTCAGGAGTCAAGATGTCTCCCTGTCTCCTGGCCCAAGGCAATTTATTATAGGATCTCAGGAATGGGGGTGGCTTGATGTCAATCAAAAACAGTCAGCACACCAGAAGTTTTAACATAATAATGACAAGCAAAAGGAACAGATGGCCTCAATAGTATAGCCAGGGACTCAGGTAAGAAGCAAACTTGAAATCCTCTTCTTTCCAACACATTGGCATCAGCTTATGCAAATACAAGTCTGATATTACAAAGGACCTGTAGAACTGGTCTGCTAACTTTCAGACTGCAGATCACATCAGAGTCTTGATTCTTAAGTTCCACAAAATTTAAGACCCAACCAATTTAAGATTCAGAAATCAGCCATGTGAAATATTTTATTGCTCATTAGTCAGCTTTTGAATACATCTTTAATACTTTCATGATTCATTATACCTGAAACCCTACATTTATTTCTCATTTGAACCATGAACCCCATATGAAGGGGGAAGGGATCCATAATTTAATTTTCTGTGCCAGGATCATCAGAAATTTCTCCCTCTATTCTCCTTTCCTCCCCTCTTCTCCTCTGCTCTCTTTTCTCCTTCACTCTTCCCTTCCCTTCTTTCCTCTGCTTTTCACTCTTCTCTTCTCCTCTGTTCTCCTCCCCTCCTCTCATTCCCTTCCCTCTCCTCAACTTTTCTCTGCTCTCCATGAATCTAGGAAGAAAGGAGGGGAAGCAGGCACCAGGCTACATTTGTGAAAACTTTGTAAACTTTTGATCATATGAATTTTACTTATAAAAATATGGAAAATGATACTTATGTAGTAGGATTAACTTCAAAAGAGCTGGACATGTACTCAATACTGTGGGTGATGGGGCTCAAGCCCACTGCTGGAGGGGATATATGACACAACAATTTCTGATTGGTACCTTGATTTTTTTTACTTAAGTATGTCAAATAGAACGAGTTAGGGAGACTTGTCCACTTGGGAGGCTTTAAGATGAATGAAGGAGAAAATATCCACCTTTTCTCCCCTCTCAATATTGTCACTTTGGGATTCTGCCAGCTCTCCCTTAGATTTTTCACTTGAGGTGAGGGTAAGGGGAGAGGATTTCTGTTCCTCTCTTTTCCCCTTGCATTTGCCCAGGTAAGCCTGAGGCTGGACCTGAAGTCCCTGGCTGCTTTGTGCTTCTTTTCTTAAGCTCTAGAGGCTGAGCAATGATCCTTAGAAATGAATCCTAAACTCTCATGTTTAACTCATGAGTCAGAGAGGTCATAAGATCGTAGCGCTAGGGTCGGAAAGGATCTCCAAAGCAGCTTCCCATTTTACAAATAAGGAAATGAGGCCCAGAGAGGTTGTGAGTTGCCCCAGATCACTGGCAAAGTCAGTATTTGAAACTATGTCCTTTTACTACAAATCCACCACTCTTTCCACTGATCCATACTCCTTTACTCCTGAGTCCATGCCGGCTGTCCCCTGCAACTAAACAACTTTTTGAAGAAGTTAGATGACTGCCAGGAAGTGCCGGAAGGAGCTGAAGTGGAAAGAACTAAGAGAGACCATAACATATATCATATACTCTGGCTTGCCAGGAGATCTGTGGGCATCATAGGTCAAAAGTCAAAGGGAAATATCTGGTCAGCAGCCCCTCAAAGTACTTTTACTTTTCAGGGAAATTAATAATGGAGTAATGGATATTGTTTCCATGCTTATGAGTCTTTGGTGTTTTAAGCGTTTCTTTAATGCTGGAAATAAATAATCATTCTATACTTGATATCTTCTTTATACACTGAATATCCTTGAAAGGATTCTATTAATCCTTTTTAGAAGATACCCCACATAAATTTAATTTAAGAAAATTCCCCCCCTAAGAACACTGGGTTGAGGAACAATGAGCCAGAGAATATGAAATTAGCTCGACTTTCCTCTCTTAGGATTCCCTAGTATCGAACCTGGACCATGTGAGTCCAGAATGGACCCCCTTGCCTATAGGGGTATTTACCCTGGGCATCATATAGCACTTAGTCTAATTACCTCATATAATTAAACAGTTCAAATCAACAAATAGTTATTGTTCTGGTTATAAGCAAGGCACTGTGCTAGGTACTGGAGACAACAAAAGTTGGCAAACAGTCCCCACCCTCAAGGAATTTCCATTTTTCCTGGACGGCATAACCTGTACAAATAATAAATGTACAAATAAAAACAAAATAATAAAAGTAATTGCAAATGGGAGAGAACATGAACAACTCAAGGTGATCAGGAAAGGAAAACCCAAGGTATAGTATTTCCTCACAGTTTTATTGTGGGGGGGAAAGCACTTAAAATATTAAGGGGCTTTAGAAACACCAGTGGTTTGTTTTTTTTTAAATTCATCCATGAACATGGGGTTAACGAGCATTTACAATAACAAAACAGTGTGGTGGACATGACACCCAATCCTTGCCCTCCAAGTGCTCCCAATCCCAATAGTAAAAAAAGCTCAACACTGTGGTCTCAAGGACTCAGGTTTGAAGCAGATCTTCTGCTTACTAGCTGGGTGACCCTGGACAGAGTCCTTAATCCTCCTGCATCTTAGTGTCCTCATCTGTAAAGCGTAAGCTTCTGACTAGATGAACTCCAAGAAACCCTTCTAGAACCTAACTTCTGAACCCACATGAAGCAACAGCAAAGAACACCAGACAGCTTGTAAGGTACGTACTATACAGACCATAAGAATCCAGCTATGAGATCCCACCAGGATAGAACAGTGAGGGAAGTCTTCTAACTTCATGGAAGAAGGTGGGGCTTAAACTGATCCTTGAGCTGTCCTAAATATTGCCTAGGGGAAATAATTTTGGGTTCAAGCTACCTCCTGACTATTATCCCTTTAATAGGTAAGGAGGACTCCCCATTATCTATCCAAAGGCTTGGCTCTTCCCAGTAACATCATATTTAGCAAATAAACCCATTTATCCAAACTAATAGCATTAGAAATCAGAGAAAGTTATGCAGTTTAGAATACATCAGATAATATATGGAGTGAATAAATTCTTTCATAAGAAGTAAGTTTGCAGCTTGCGCATAGGAAAGAGAGTCCCAGATATTATTCTAGGGGAAATTCCTCCAAAGTCTCTAGTGATAAGTCAAGGACACATGGGACGTGCCTGAGGGGCTTCCAGTCTTTCTCTCCCTCCAGGGATGTCTCCCTGAAGAGAACCTGGAACTAAGTGTTCTCCTCTCAGTCTGGAAGTTTAATTTTAATTTTTTTTTAACCCTTAACTTCTGTGTATTGGCTTCTTGGTGGAAGAGTGGTAAGGGTGGGCAATAGGGGTCAAGTGACTTGCCCAGGGTCACACAGCTGGGAAGTGTCTGAGGCCAGATTTGAACCTAGGACCTCCTGTCTCTAGGCCTGACTCTCAATCCACTGAGCTACCCAGCTGCCCCCTCAGTCTGGAAGTTTAAAAAAGGATCTCTCCCCTCTCAAGCTTTTACCAACTCTGCCCCTCATACAGGCATGAAACCCTAAGGAATCATTCTCTGTCAACGTGGAGAGTCATGCGAATGGCCTTGAGCCTGGGTTACAGTAGGATTTGTAAAGACTGAAGAAGGAAGAAGCCAAATCATTTCCAGCCAATTTGATCCTAGAAATATAACAAAAGAAAGAATGAGTTTGCATCATAACCTAAATGGAGCACAGTAATAATTACTGCAGATGCCTTCTCTTCATTAATTTTTTTTCTTGTTTTCCTTTTATAACAAGGAAAAGGTTAAATTTAGGTGTGAGAAGTGGCTATAAAGGCCTTAATGAAATACACACACACACACAAACACACACACACACACATAAAATACTGTCCCTGTAAGGTACTGTCCTTCCATAGGGAGAAGTTTGATGCTAACAAAGCAAAAAAATATATACTTTTGCATAAAGAATTAAATCAACTGATAAAGGATATAAGACACTGCCCCTTTTGTCTGTGAATGATATCTGAAAGAAGTAGGAAAAGAACTTTGGTTTAAAAAAACAAATTGCTAACTATCAATAATATGGAAATAGGTCTTGATCAATGATACATATAAAATCCAGTGGAACTGCGCATCAGCTATGGGGAGAGTAGGGTGGGAGTGTTAGGGGGAGGGAAAGAACATGAATCATGGAACCATGGAAAATCTAAAAAATAAAAATAAAATAACTGCTAAAGGAGCAACTAGGTAGCACAGTGGATAGAACACCAGGCCTGGAGTTGGGAGGACCTGGGTTAAAATCTGACCTCAGACATTTCCTAGCTCTGTGATGTGGAGCAAGTCCTATTTGCCTAGCCCTTGCCTTTTTTCCCCTAGAATTGTTACTAGGACAGAAACTAAAGATTTAAAAAAAAAAAAAAAAAAGACTACCAAAAATCTAGGGGCATCTAAGTGACTCAATAGTTTGAGAATCAGGTCTAGAGATGGGAGATCTTTAGTTCAAATTTGCTTTAGACACTTCTCAGCTGTGTGACCCTGGATAAGTCACTTAACTCCAATGGTTAGCCCTTACCACTCTTCTGCCTTGGAATCAATATTGATTCTAAGGTGGAAGGTAAGGAGTTAAAAAAAAACCTACCAAAGGAAATCGTTGACTGGAGATGTAGGACATTGTCATTCCCCAGCTCATTTGCATGAAATTGATTTTAGATTTAAGAAGGAAAAACTCAGAATTCAGAAATCATAAAACTGGTTTAAGATTATAAATCATAAATCAAATACATAAACTATCCATGAAACACATGAGTCACAAAGCACCAGATAGCATTGTTTTCCTGCCATTTAAAGGTAGCAAAGATGCTGGAGAAGCTTGACTAGAGTGATTAAGAAAGGGCAGGGCATGAAAGATTCAGTCCAGACATAAAGTAGGTGTCCCATGTCCCATGTGAGGATCCACTCAGATCCCCATTGCCCTCATAAGGTCCATAACAAGAAACACTCCATATCCTCAATGCAGATTTTTTTTTAAAGAATAAGTCATGCAGAATTAAATTTATTTCCTTTTCAAATCAGCCACCCAATTCACAGCTCCTTTCTTGGTGTAGTCCCAGAGAATGTATTCACTCAGCATACAAGTTAAATGTGTTAACAATGCTATAAATGAAAAAATAAACTGTAAAAGCATTTAACCCCTCAATGGCTGAGCATACTGTCTTCTGCCGAAGTTTTGTAGCCTTGAAGAATCTACACTATCCTTTTAATTTCTCTGAATTACTGTCCCCCTCAACCCCCGGGCTTAGGGTGATAAGAAGGAGATAGAGGCAGAGTAGGAGCTCCAGTTCTCTGTTCCAAGAACCTTTCTATCTGGAAAAATCTCAGTTCTGTCATAAGATAGCAATATAAGAATCTCCTATGCAGATTATCAGTCCCAGGACCCAAGGCTGCATCTTATTGCTTTATATCATGCAGTGATATGAAAATCAAGAACCTTATGGTCATCAGGGGGAACAACTTATGTATCCACCATTTACAGACATTTGGGGGATTAGTATGAGTGTGTATCAACTCCTTTCTGAAAGAAAACCTCTGTGTGATTAATTTTTGTACCCTAGAACTCCAATTCCCAGCATCCTCTGTTCCTTCTCACCTTACGTGCTTACTTAGGGAGGATATACATTTGGTGTAGCCCCCCCCCCACTCTCTTTTGGTGATAGCGTGCTGTGGAGGTGAGGTGAGGGAGAGGAACTTGCTTATGTGGTTTTAATTTTGTTAAATAATTAGGTTTTTTTTTTACTTCCATTTCCTTTTTATTCCTTCTACTTCAAGTGATTATTAATAAACCCTATAAAATATAATTCTAGGAGTGTTGGATATTAATTTAAATCCTATACCTCTGTGGTCAATATTTCCCCAACAGTTTTTGTCAAATAGTGTATCCTATCTGGGCTCCACTCCTGATCTTCTGGACTGTCTCTACCATGCTATAGCAGCCTTCTTACTCTCTAGGTTCACTCTGTCTGCTCCCAGACTTCTTAATTTTTTTTAAACATTTATTAATATTCATTTTTAACATGGTTACATGATTCATGCTCCTACTTTCCCCTTCACCCCCCGCACTACCCCCACCCCTGGCCAATGACATTTCCACTGGTTTTATCATGTGTCATTGATCAAGACCTATTTCCAAATTGTTGTTAGTTACATTGGTGTGGTAGTTTCGAGTCTACAACCTCAATCATGTCCGCATCAACTCATGCGTTCAAGCAATTGTTTTTCTTATATGTTTCCTCTCCTGCAGTCCTTCCTCTGAATGTGGGTAGCATCTTTACCATAAATCCCTCAGAGCTGTCCTGGGTCATTGTATTGCTGCTGGTACAGAAGTCCATTACATTTGATTTTACCATAGTATATCAGTCTCTATGAACAATGTTCTTCTGGCTCTGCTCCTTTCGCTCTGCATCAATTCCTGGAGGTCTTTCCAGTTCACCTGGAATTCCTCTAGTTTATTATTCCTTTGAGCACAATAGTATAGAGGGCCAGCTCTATATGGTAAGGGTTCTGAGTGGCGTTTTACGGCGTTGGATTGTTAAGACAGGAAAAGAAACTGAGAACAGCCGAACTAGTGGTTAGCCCATGCTGATCCAAACACTATGGGATTTGGACTTTATTTTATACTGGTTTCAAACAAAGAACACAAAGAAAGAATCACAGCTGTGAAGGGGTTACAAATCATATACAATCCATTAAAGTCTAAAAAGTAGAGATATGGGTACAAGGACAAGGGCCAAATTCTAACCACCAATTAGTAGGGTTTAATTCTGGGAACAGAAATAAATTTTATGGAGATGTTTACTAATTGCTTTCTGCCTTGATTTACAGATCTGCACCTGGTCAGATAGTCTGGACTAAATTGTCTGGCTCCAGTCTTTATCTAAGTAATATATTTTTTAGGATTCAGGCTTCTTAATTATCAAGGAGAGAAATTGTCAAGGAGAGAAATTGTTAACTCAGTAGCTTCTGATCTGATTATGGACTCAAAGCTTTCCAAAAAGAATATTGAGAAAATGTGGGGATCTAAAAATGAGTCAAAAGAGGAGCCTTAGATTTTTACCTTAGATGGTCCATTCTATCTGCATCTGACATGCAGTGCAGAAAAATCATACACACAGTTTTACTTGCCAATGATTTTGTAATGGGATCCAGATAAAACATCTATTATAGACTCTGTTTCTCTAAATGACTCCTAATAGCCTCTTGGAGGGGTCAAGTTGTTTTTGGATTAACCAGAGTTTTTCAGGGCTCAGGTGACCAGGACCAAACACAAAGACTGCCTTAGCCTGGATTGGTCACGTAGGGAATCCGGATAACAGGCCCTAATTTTGACCCTATTTCTCCAATGGCTCTCTACATCCAATGGCTCTCAACACAATAGTATTCCATCACCAGCATATACCACAATTTGTTCAGCCATTCCCCAATTGAAGGGCATACCCTCCTTTTCCAGTTCTTTGCCACCACGAAAAGCTCAGCTATAATAACTATTTTCGTACAACAGACTTCTTAAATTTGAAATATATTCTGCCTCTTTGGCCCCTTCTCCCATTTTAAGGAAAATGCCCAGGTCAGCCATGTCTCTATTCTTCTTTGAATTTTCTCCACTACGTCCCTACATAGTGGGTACTTCCAGCTCCTCCTGGCCCCACTTCTATCTTCCTTTTTAGGCACTGTCTTCCCCCTTTAGAACATAGGCTCCTTGAGGGCAAGGACTGTCATTCTGCTTATATTTGTATTCCCAGTGCTTATCACATAGTAATTATTTTTTAAATGCATATTAGCTAAGTGATTAAGTATACAGAGCTCCAGGCTTGGAGTAAGGAAGCCTCATCATTCTTAGCTCAAATTTGGTTTCATATACTAATCATATGACTGAGCAGATCACTTAATCTTGTTGGCCTCAGTTTCCTCGGCTGTAAAATGAGCTGGAGAGAAGAAATGACAAACCACTCCAGAATCTTTGCCAAGAAAACTCCAAATGGCATCACCAAGAATCAGATGCAACTGAAAAAAGACTGGACAACAACAAAAATAAATGCTTGTTGACTTAATTTGACAGAGATAAGAGATTGAAAAATAGAACAAATTCTGATGATCCTGGCCTAGAGAGAGCAGAAACACGACATCAGAAATGTCTTGATTCTCCCTAGGATGGAAAGAAAGGCTGTCCTGCCTCAAGTTCACTCTGGGCTAGCAAGTCACAAGAGGAAAAAGAGACAAATACTTCCATGCTACATCTTGTTTTTTTGTTTTTTGATTCTTTTCTGTTTTCTCCCTTTTTTTCTCACTATCTCTTTCATGGTTCTCTCCCTCTAACCTTAGAGTGGGAACAGTCTCTGGTATAAGCGAGACTGAGAGAAGGCGGTAGCATCATGACCTACCTAAGGGATAATTCTTTCCATTAGGATTAGAGTCATAGTCAGCATGCTATGGGCTGGATCTAACTTGGGACAGACAGTTTGGGTCCGAAATGAGAACCAAACGAGATGCTGATAACTGATCTAACAAGTAGGTATAGGATAATACTCCTACTATACAGTTCTCTCCCCAGACAGCCACGGTTCCATAGCTCCCATGATGTGTACCTTCAGGTAGGTGAGCCAGGAGGAAACACCACCTTTCCTACTTCTGCATTTTAGTCCATGAGTCTAAGACAAGGAATGCATGTCCCTTCTACCTTGTTCCTTTTCCACAAGGAATATATAAGGTATATATGGTTGATATTCTTTCAAATTTTTTTTCAATTTCAATTCAGAAATTTTTCAAAAAACTCTTTTCAATTCTTTTCACACCTAAAAAGCTGAGGGGTCAATAGGAAGAAGGGCGGAGATGCTTAGAGGCAAATGTCTCCATCTAGGTACATTTGGTTTAGTTCCTTTTTTTCTTTATTAACTCCTACCTTTTGTCTTAGAATCAATACTGTGTATTGGTTCCAAGGCAGAAGAGTGGTAAGGGCTAGGCAGTGGGGGTGTAGTGACTTGTCCAGGGTCACACAGCTAAGAAATGTCTGAGGTGACATTTGAACCCAGGACCTGCCATCTCCAGGCTTGGCTCTCAATCCACTGAGCCACCCAGCTGCCTCCTTAGTTTCTTTTTTAAATTTTATTCTAAATACCAAATATAATAAATATTATTATATTTTTATTATTTATTATAATATATTATATATAACAAATAAATATAATAAAAAATAGAATCTAAATAATGTGATTGCAGCACACTCTCTGAACCTATGAATATAAAGGAAAATGAATTGAGAGGGAGGAATACATCTACATAGTGGGTGCTCCTGTGCTAGGTATAGACAGTAGATTTTATAATTTAATATTTTGAGTAAGATTTCACTTCATCCCCTAGGTTAACTTTACACTGGCCAGTGAAGGTATTACTCCAAGTTGCTTAGCACTCCTGCTCCAGGTGAGCTTGAAGGTGGAGGACAACTTATTTGTTTGTCTATTTGTTTTTAGTTTGAGGTCTGTTTGGTGACTAACCTGGATACAGCAGATTCTCAGGAGATATTGATGAGCCAGAGAAAGTAGCTTACTAGACTGGGCTAGTGGTTCAAATAAAGCACCACCTAGTGGACAATTCACATATTAGCCTCCTTCAATGCATAATTAACACATTCTCTGTCTTATAGGCTTAAAAAAGGGCAGCATTTGAGCCATAACATTAGGGAGCCAGCTTCCCAGTTTGAATTTTTTTTTTTAAACCCTTACCTTCCATCTTAGAATCAATACTGTGCATTGGCTCCAAGTCAGAAGAGTGGTAAGGGCTAGCCAATGGGGGTCAAGTGACTTGCCCAGGGTGTCACAGTTAGGAAATGTCTGAGGTCATATTTGAACCCAGGACCTCCTGTCTCTAGGCCTGGCTTTCAATCCACTGAGCCACCCAGCTGCCCCTCCCCCAGTTTGAATTTTTAACTCCCTCCCTCCACCCTTTCTTCAGCATCCTGACTCGTTTGGTCTCATTGCTTTGTTTCATAATGGGTCTTTTTTTTTTTTTCTTCTTGGTGAATGAGTACTATCAAGCAGCATTCAAGATTCTCAGGCTCATAAGGGGGGGGGGTGTTTGGGAAGGACCACATCACCATGCTCCAGGTTACACTGTTTCATTATTCCTAAAGGAACTGCAATCAACTCTTGGCCATCACCCAGGCAAATCTGCTTGTACAATTCCTGGGCTGAACCCAGGAAACTCCCTCATCTTTCCTTTCAGTGTGTCCCAGATGCACCTGGAAGCTCAAGAGAGCTGTCCGCCAAGCACTCTGGCCCTTTTATTAAAGTCCTTCCCTGAGAGGGCAACTAGGACAAGAACTTCAGGCACTTTTCCTTGACATTATTCCCCTGAAGCCCTTCCCTCCACACATTCGTCTCTTTTTGGCATTTAGAAATTCAAAGAGAAGTTGGCATGAAGAGCTGAAACCGCTTTGGAGGGATTATGGTGAAAAGGAAATTCCCCTGAGTGCCAAAAGCCTTGAAATCCCAAATCCCCAAATTATCCAACACATGAACATTCTCTATACATGGTGTAAGGAATAGAAAGAAGCATAAAGTCCTTCGGAAGCTGACACAAAAGAAATGTGTCCATAAAAAAAAAACAAAAAAAAAAACAAAACAAGAGAATATGTATTCGTGACACAGACAGAACTTGCTACAAATGTTCCATCAGGGAAAAGAAACTTTTCTGTATCTTGGAGAGACAGTGAAAACTGCATGGTTGAGTTAGGGCCTGAAAGGTCTTGAAAGGCAGCATAAAATATTGAATTGAGGGCTGGACTTGGATTTAGGAAAACCCCGGGTTTGAATCCTGCCCTGGACACTCACTAGCTTTACAACCACTGATAGTCACTTTATTTCTTGGAGGATCAGTTGAGAAAGTGCTTTGGAACCTTAAAGCACCATGTAAATGCCAACTATTTTTATGCACAGTTGAAGATTTGGTAAGAAGGCAGGAAGATATTAAGACACGAAAGAAGGCAGAAAGAAAAGAGAGGAAGAAGGGAAGAGAGAAAGAAAGGAAAGGAGGGAGGGAGGAGCATTTATTTAGCATTTTTATATTTCAGGCATTTTGCAGAAGATGCAAATGCAAAAATCAAGATGATCCCTACCCTCAAGAAGCTTACATTCTAATTCTGGAAGACAAACATATAGGAGCCAGGGAGGGATATTTTGGTCTGGAAAGTCAATGGAATACTCAGTGGACCAACTGGACAATTGATTGACATGTTGTCCCCAAGAATGGTAGTGTTGATTTGATTACTGTTTTCAGACTTAGAAGTAGAAAAGAGGGGGCAGGACCCACAGTAAAGTTAGCATAATCAGACAGATAAGTCTACATTGGGCTAGGTGTAGGGAATTCTCACAAATCAGGAACCCAGGTTTCAAGGGAAAGAGCTAGAATATAGGAAAGGGAAGGCACAGAAGAGGGAAAAAGAGCATGAGTGACAGTGAAGAGACCAGCATAATGGGAGAGGTAGGCTGTGGCCAAGTAGAACAAGGCAAATCCCTTCTTTACCCAATAGCCATTCAGATACTTAAAAGTAGCTCTATCTCCCTTGCTCTGCCACTTACTGGCTATGGGCCCCTGGGCAAGCTACCTCTTTGAGCCAGTTTCCTCATCTGCAAAAGGAGGAAATGTTTTAGAATGAACCATGTAGGCAAGATCATTAGACGTAGTCAGAAGACTTGGGTTAAGTCTCAGTCATTTACTAATCAAGTGAACACGATCTCTCTCTCCAACCCTGTTTTTGCCTGAGGTGAAAATATTCTTGGTGATAAGCCAAGATAAATGCTGGATTGGTTGGCTGGTTTTCACTCCTTCCAATTTTAATAATTGGGGATTTGGTGATTCTGTAAAGCCCTTTCCTTCAGTTGAAAAAAATCATCTTTAAAAGTACAAAGTAGGAAGGTACACATAAACTGATGCTGGTTTCTGTGCAAAAGGTCTAGGAGTGGGGGCAGCTGGATGGCTCAGTGGATTGAGATCCTGGCCCAGGAACCGGAGGTCTTGGGTTCAAATCTGACCTCAGACACCTCCCAGCTGTGTGACCCTGGGCAAGTCACTTGACCCATTGCCTAGCCCTTATTGCTCTTCTGCCTTAGAACCAATACGCAGTATTGATTCTAAGATGGAAGGTGAGGGTTTAAAGGAAAAAAAAAAAGATCTAGGAGTCCCCAAGAATTACAAGTTCAAAATGAGACAACAGAGAAGAATGCAGGCACATTGAAAAAAAACAAACAAATAGGTTCTAATAAATAATAATAATTTCCCCAATAGAGAAATGGTCACAGGGTAGAACAGTCAGTTTCCAAAGGAAGGAACTCAAACCATTAATAAACACTTGAAAAAATAGACTAAATAATACATTTGTTGCAAATTAAAATAACATTGAGGTCCTACCTCATAGTCATCAGTTTGAAACCGATGACAAAAAAAGGAAACGACAAATAATTTAGGGGCTTTGGGAAAATAGTGTTGACACACTCCTGGAGCTAGGAATAAATTGGGCCGTTCTGGAAAGCAATTCTGAAGCAGGCTCCCAGAGTCATCATCTTGGGGATATCCTCTGATCCAGTGATAGCACTACTAGACTTAGACTCCAAAGAGATCAAAGAAAGAGGAAAAGGACCCATATGTACAAAAAAACTTATGACAACTCTTTTTATAGTGGCAAAGAAACGGAAACTAATTGGATGTCCATAAACTAGGCAATGGCAGAGCAAATTATGGTATACAAATGTAGTAGAATATTATTGTATGATAAAGGACTAGAAAGACTTGAATGCATCAAAATAGTGAAGTGAGCAGAACCAGGATAAGAATTTATACAATAACATCAACATAGTAAAGGGAAAAAAAAAACTTTGAAAGACTTAAGAAAACTGATCAATGAAGTGACTGACTTTGGTTGATATATTCTAGAATATCAGTGGTGAAGCATGCTTTCTACCTCCTGAAAGGAAGAGACGTGAAGGACTCAAGATGCAGAATAATACATACATTTTGGGGTGTGGCCAGTATAGAAATTTGTTTTGCTTCATTATGCATATTTATTGTAATGGTTTTTCTTTTCTTTAAAATAAAATGTTGTGTAAAACCCAGTGGAATTGTGCGTTGGCTCAGGGGGGCTAGAGGGGTTTGGGGGAGAGGGAAAGAATATGAAATATGTAACTAGGGGAAAATATTCAAAATTAAAATTAAAAAAAGGAAAATAAAATAAAATGTTGATGGCATCTAGGTGGCTCAGTGGATTGAGAGTCAGGTCTTGGGTTTAAATCTGGCCTCAGATACTTCCTAGCTAAGTGACCCTGGGCAAGTCATTTAACCCCCATGCCTAGCTCTTATCATTCTTCTGACTTGGAACCAAGAGTTAATATTGATTCTAAGATGAAAGGGTCTAAAAAAAATGTTAAAGGGGAGGGAATAAGCATTTATAGTTACATAGTGCCCACTATATGCCAAACATCATTTGATTTTCACAACAACCCTGTTATTACCCACATTTTATAATTAAGGAACTTGAAGCAAATAAAAGTTGTGTAAGTTGTGTCCTGCCCAAAGTCACGCAACTACTAAGTGTCTGAGGCTAGATTTGTTGTCAGGTCCTCCAATCCAGGTTCAGCACTCTATCCACTGCACCACCTAGATGCCTCAGCTGGGTGAGAGAGGGACAGTCTCCCCCTAAAAGAGAGAGAATGAATTGAACTCAGAACAGGTCAGAAGGACAGCCAGAGGGAATCAAAGACAACAGGACAGCTTTGAAAGTTACACGTTATATTATATACTTAAAAAGAAAAGCAAGCCTTACATAATAGAAATCCACATCACTTCATGCACGATTCTCTCCTTTTCTCCTATTATTATTTATTAAAGACTTATTTCATTTGGTGTTCGGGTAAGGAATTTTAAAGGTTACGAATTAAGAGCATTCAGTTCTGGGCAATGCATTTTAGGAAGGTCTTTGACATGGAAAGAGCATTAGAAAGAATACATCTGGAGTTAGAAGACCCATGTTCAAATCCAAGCTGTGATCTATAGTAGATTTATCCTTGGACAACCTCTTTGACCATTGGTTGCCTCATCCATAAGTAAGAAAGGGTTGGACCAGGTGCTTCCATACTTGCTTCAAGCTCTTTTCCCCAAAGATCTTGTGACAAATTGGTGAGGAGACTGGAAACTGTTATTAGGGTTAACTCATTCTGGTATATTTCTAACCCTATCCCTAATTCTGAGGAATTGGGTAGGTTTATACTACAGAAGGAAACACACGCCTTTTTTTTCCCCCCCTTTTAAATCCTCACCTTCTTAGTGTCGATTCTAAGGCAGAAGAGGAGGGCTGGGCAATTGGAGTTAAGTGAATTGTCCAGGGTTACAGAGCAAATCTCCGGGACTCCAAGCCCAGCTCTCTATCCACCGTACTCCCTAACTGCCCCAGGAAACACAAGACTTTGAGGAGGGAGGGTTAAGAGAGAAGGTGCAGGATAATTGTTTTCATGTGAGAAAAGGAATCGATTTTATACCATCTTCTACACAAAGGCCCTCCTGATTTTCCTAACTTCTAGTGCAGTTCCTCTGTCCCTGTCTTTTTCTTTGTTCTCTTCATATTTATTCTACATATAATTATATGCGTATGGATGCCTTGTATTTGTTTTGGAATGCTAGGGCATATACAGAATATATTTTGTTGTCATTGAGTCATTTTTCAGGCGTGTCTGACTCCTTGTGACCCTACTGGGGTTTGGGGGGTCATGGGGGGCAGATATTGGAGTGGCTTTCCCTCTCCTTCTCTAGCTCATTTGACAGATGAGGAAACTTAGGCAAACAGGGTTAAGTGACTTGCCTAGGGTCACACGGCTAGTGTCTGAGGCCAGATTTGAAGTCAGAAAGATATGTCTTCCTGACTCCAGGCCCAGCACTTTATACACTGTACTACCTAGCTGCCCATTCAGAATACAAGGAAGTTAAAATACATATATGCAGAAAACATACATATGCGATATATTATCCAGATTCAAATCCCACTTCCAACATATTAACTGTGTGAGCCAGGACAAGTCACTTAACTACTCTGCGCCTCAGTTTCTTCATCTGTAAAATGAAGGGGTTGGACTTTTTGGCGTCTAAGATTAGAAAGAAGTTAAAATACATATATGCAGAATATAAACATATGTGACATATTATCTGGATTCAAATCCCACTTCAAATGTTTATTAACTGTGTGAGCCAAGACAAGTCACTTAACTGCTCTGAGCCTCAGTTTCTTCATCTGTAAAATGAAGGGGTTGGACTCTTTGGCCTCTAAGATTCCTTCCGGCTCTAAATCTCTGCTCTGTACTTATTGCATCCCTGATGGAAGTATAAGTTCCTTCATTTTTGTCTTTGTCTTACCAGTGGCTAGCATTGAGACTGGCCCATGATAGGTGCCTGGGAAATGCTTGCTGATTGACTGAATTGATGGAAGGAAGAGAGAAGAGAGGTTCCATACAGGAAAAGCCTCTTCATCATGAGAGCTGTCCAAAAGTGAAATTGCCAGCCTCGAAGGGGAGTGAGTTCCTCATCTTTGGAGGTCTTCAAGCCCAGGCAGTCAGGGGAAGGGCTTCCGGGACTGTGATGCCTGGTGGCCGGGTCACACCTGAGGGCAGGCGGGGTGGGGGGAGGGGAGGCACCCGGGAGAGGACAATGCAGGCCCGGGTTCCAGAACTCCCAGGTGAGCTTTCATTCTAGAATGCGCCATACCTTCTCCAACCCCGCAGTAGCACGTCCTTCCCAACCAGAGAACTCAGTCCTTGCAAATGCCTAGTCCTTGCCCCTGAGCCCAGTGGGGAGCCCGGGGCAGCCCCTGCCCCCTCACCCCAGCCTCCTGCATATGCTCTGGCCCTAACCCCCGTCTGTCTGTGGGAGGTCCCGCTGCCCAGCCCCCTGTTTCTCTCTATGACCAGGTGAGCTTGCTAGCTGCCACGCCTCCCCTGGACTGGCTCCAGCCACGACATGAAGAGTAGCAGTAAGCGGGATTCGAACCGGCGGGCATTCATGGACCAGGTGCGGGAGTGCAGAGACAATGGCTATTTGCTCTCCTCTAAGAAGATCGGTTCAGGAGCCTTCTCCAAAGTCTACCTGGGCTATGCCACTCATGAGAGAATGCGCCAGAACTATAAGCTGTCCTCTGACCTGCGGGCCAAGCGCCATACTATGGTGAGTGGCTGCAGGACGGAGAGGGTGGGATGGGAGAGCCCCGCCTGGGGAGCTGGCCGACGGGGCCATCTTCTCCCCCAATCTCAAGAACAGGAAGGGACCTCTGAGGCCAGCTAATTCAAACTGAGCAGCAATACCCCTCATTACTTCCTCCACTCCATCCAGCCTCTGCTTGAAGACCTCCGAGGGGGACCCCTTTCTCATTCATTTTTTCACCAGGCTGGTCTACCTCTCCGCAGTTTTTACCCAGTCATCTCTCCTATTTCATTTCCTTCTTGGACCAAATGGAACCAATCTAATCCCTCCTCTGTAGGACAGACCTTCAAGCACTTGAAGTAGCCATTGTTTCCCTATATTCTTGTTGTGCTCTCATTTTCAGTCTGGCCCAACTCTTCATGACCCCATTTAGGTTTTCTTGGCAAAGATACTGGAGTGGTTTGCCTTTTCCTTCTCCAGCTCATTTTACAGATGAGGAAACTGAGGCAAACAGGGTTAAGTGACTTGCCCAGGATCACACAGCTAATAAGTGGCCAAGCCCAGATTTGAACTCAGGAAGGTAAGTCTTCCTGGCTCCAGGCTGAGCACTATATCCGCAGTGCCACCTTAACTGCCCTCCCTACATTCTACTCAAGTCCATTTAGCCATTATTTTCCTCTGGGTGCCTAGAGCTGGGCTAACAGATGACAATAAAACAGGACATTTAGACTTGAGAGCTAAGCTAGCCAAAGAGAGGTCAGGTCCCATCTGAAGCCTCGTGCCTGGTTCTGGAGACCACATTACACAAAGGACATCGAGAAGCCAGACAATTTTCAGAACCGAGTGACCAAGATGGTGGGGGGAACTGGAGACTATGCCCTGTGTGGATTAGCTGAAGGAACTATAGCGATTTGGCCTGAAGAGAAGGGAACACTAAAGAGAGACAGACACACCAACTATCTTCAAATATATGAAGGATTTTCCAGATGGAAGAAGCTATTAGACAGAACAAGTGATAGCTGGTATTCATAGAGTGTTTTAAGGTTTATAAAGCACTTTACAACTATGATCTCATTTTATCCTTATAACATCTCTGCGAAGTAGATGCTATTATCCCCATTTTATAGATGAGGCACATGGAAATAAATTGATTTGCCCAGGGTCACAGGGCTATCAAGTATCTGAGGCCGGATTTGAACTCAAGCCTTCCTGATTCTGGTCACAGTACTCAATCCATCGCATCATCTATTTGCCTAGGAGGAGAACAATAGGATGCTAGAGTGGAAAGAACCCTGGATTTGGGGGTGATAAGAACTACATTTAAATTCTGGCTTTGTTATTGATTCTTTGGGCAACTCTCTTCTTCCCTCATAAGGCCTCTTTTTTCTGTAGCTGTAAAATGAGGGGTTAAAAATAAGTAAAAGGAGAGGTTTCCGTCTCTAAGGTTTCTTTCACCTCTAAATCCTATGACCAAAGTTTAACATGGAAGAGAAGGCTTCCGGGGCCAAGACGGCCATCTTCAAATATCTGAGGGTTGTCAAGAAGGAAGGGGGCTTTACCTGTTCTGGGTAGGTCCTGAAAACAAACTAGGAAGAGAATGGAAATGATAGGGTTCCCCAAGGGCAGGTTCTGTCTCTCCCTCATAGGTCAGCAGGTGTTTATTCAGCACTTACTCTGGGCTTAGGCATTGCGTGGTATATAACTAACATCCTAATTGTCGAAAGGGGCTGATTGTTGGGGGATACCATCCCTTCCCTGAGAGCTTGCAGATCTCAGGATGGCAGGGAAGACCCTTTTCTATACATTCTCCTTTCTTGCAACCCTGCCCCCCCAACAGGTGGCCATTAAGATAATATCTACTGCCGAAGCCCCCTTGGAGTACTCCAGGAAATTTCTTCCCCGAGAGATATACTCACTCAATGCCACTTACAAGCATCTCAATGTGGTGAGCTGGGGAGGGGACAAAGGGAGGGGAGGACAAGGGAGCACCGGGATCTCTCATCCACTGATTTCCCATCTCCTCGGGGTCCAGCTCTTGGGAAGCTCCTACTTCTCTACCTTGGCCCCTAAGGTTCCCTGCTCGGATCCAGTCCGCTACTTCCTCTCCCCAATCCCCCGTAGATAGGTACCCGACCTCCTCGGTCTGACACTTGCAGTTTGGGCCGGTCCACCTCAGTTTCTTTGTCCGGTCTGCGTTAAGCCTTGCCTCCTAGAAGAAGGGTACCCAGGGTGAGGCCTAAAAGGGATGGGTTTTCCCCGGGGAACAGATTCAGCTTTATGAGACATACCGGAACAGCCAGCGCTCATATCTTGTTCTGGAGCTCGCATCCCGTGGAGATCTGCTGGAACACATCAATGCCACCTCTGATCGTCGATGCTGCCCGGGGCTGGAGGAAGAAGAGGCCAGGAGGCTCTTCCGACAGCTTGTCAGCGCTGTGGCTCACTGCCACAACGTGGGCATCGTCCACCGGTGAGGGAGGGAGCCCCAGAGACACAGGCTCAGCTCAGCCCAAGGCTCCATACCCCAACCTGGATTTCAGAGGTGGCCCCCAAACTTCTGAGCACAGACCGCTGTGCCTCCCTTTGGCTCATCCCTAGCTTTAGTATCACAATCATCTTCCACTTCTTACTGTGCCCCAGTGTCCAGCCTTTCCCTTAACACCAGTCTGCCACAACCCTCAGGTTCAGGTTCACAGACATTTAAGAGTTTACCTGTCAGAGGCAACTAGGTGGTTCGGTGGATAGAGAATCCTGGATTCAAATCTAGCCTCAGATACTCCCTAGCTGTGTGACCCTGGGCAAGTCACTTACCCCTCAATGTCTAGGCCTTACTGCTCTTCTGCCTTGGAACCAAAACACAGAACTGATTCTAAGATGAAGGTAAGGGTTAAAAAAAAAAAAAAAAAAAGCTTACCTATATAGTGCCAGATACTATGCTAAGTGTTGGGAATTCAGACAAAAACAAAATAATCTCTGTGATCAAGGATCTTACAGCCTCATGGGGTGGGAGTCCTCCATGTAAACAGATAATAAATAAATATAAAGGGTTTGAAGAGTACAAACTAATGTGGGTGGGTATAGGGGAAACCAGGGAAGGCTTCATGGAGGAGACTGATATCTGAGATGGGCCCTGATGAAAGGTGGAGCTGAGGTGATATAGGGATACCCTGTTTGAATGCATGAAGATGTCTGATGGGATGGCAAGTTTGAAGAACAGCTCACTGCCTTACTGTGGCTGGATCACAGAGCATAATAAGGGAAAACTTACAAAAAGATGAGCTGAGAACAAGATTGTGGAAGGCTTTAAATGGGAGGAGGGAAGGAATTCTGGGCCTGGAGTCAGGAAGACTTGAGTTCAAACCCTACCTCAGACACTTGCCAGCTGCATGATACTAGGAGTCCCTTAATCTGTTTGCCTCAGTTTCCTCAAATGTAAAATGGGGATAATAACAGAACCTCCTTCCCAGTATTGCTGAAAAGCTCAAAAGTGGTAATTGCAAAGCACTTAAGTGCCTGGCACACAGCACAGCACCTGCTACATGCTGAGCTTGTTACAAACAGTAACCTCATTGGATCCTCAGAGACTGAGGCAAAAGGGGGTGATGGAAGCTTGGGGGGCAATAGTGCTATGGTTGGACTGTGCCTTAAGGAGATTACACTGGCAATTTTATGTATTGGAGAAGGAGGAAATCTTTAGCAAGAGACTAAAGATGAAAGGAAAGAATTGGTAGGACCAAGTCCCCAGAGAAGTCAGGGGACAGACCAGAGAGCACAAGTGGGAGAATCTGCCCCCATGGTTCTACCCCATTCTTTGCCCCAGCCCCGATACCACTCTCTATTGTTGTTCTAGTCCTGTTCGGCTCTTTGGGACTCCATTTTCGGTTTTCTTGGCAAAGATATCGGAGTGGCTCGACATTCATTTCCTTCTCCAGCTCATTTTATAGATGAGGAAAACGGAGGCAAACAAGGTTGAGTGACTTGCTCAGGGTCACAAAGCTAATAAATGTCTGAGGCCAATTTGAACTTGAGAATCATCCTGACTCCAGGCCTAGCACTCTATCCCCTATACAACCTAGCTGCCCAAACACCACTCTTTCCTCCATCACATCTGACACTTGGTACTAGGCCTGGACCCAATAATTGCCCCTGGCCTCTGACTCCCAGCCAGACCCAAATGCTGACTTTTTTCTGGCCTCCATCTCCCTTCCTCTTCCCTGACAGGGATCTAAAGTGTGAGAATATCCTGTTGGATGATCGAGGGTTTGTGAAGCTGACTGGTAAGGCCCTCCTCCTGCCCCAGCCTTTTCTAAAGACTGAGCCACCTCCCTCAACCCATCCCAGCTCTTCTATCGCAGTGCCAGAATCACCTCCCTCCTCGATTTGGAGACAGCTTTTCTCCTTTGGATTTTGTCACAATACAAAACACGAACTTCAAGTAGGGCTGACCCTAAGGGGAATGGGCACTCTCTGGAGGTTACTTACTCCTGGGCATTGTCACCATTCCAGTATGGGCTGAATATATGATGGCCTTGGGAGAGGATAAGTTCAGGCTGAGATTCTGTGGCATTCTCTCTGATAGAGGTTAAAACTCTCTGGTCTCAACATATCATTAATGGTCATGCTGATATTTACTTCTTAGCATAGACCCTGGGGTCTGTGGACTTGATTTTTAAAATAGTTTTAAAATGGCTTCAGTATCATTAGTTTCCTTTGTATTTTATGAATTCCAAAACAATCAGAAAAGGGGTGCCTGGGCTTCACCAGACTACCAAGGGGGCCTTGAACACAAAAAAGTTAAGAACCTCTGCCACAGACAAATATTGTGGAAGAAGGTCAAGGATGATTGATCTCCCCCAGAAGCAGCCCTTCCTCAGCCTCCAGGTCCTCTCTTCTGCCTCTAATCATCCCCTGAGCTGTCCTTATCCTTCGGAATGATCTTCCCCAAAGCCTCTTCCCTGCCCCTTCTCTGCTTCCTCCTTACCTCTGTCCCCCACCTCCTCCCTGCCCCCTCTACCCCAACCTCTACTCTGCCCCCTCAGACTTTGGCTTTGCCAACCGGACTGCGGTGAAGAATTCTCTACTGAGCACATTCTGTGGCTCTGTGGCCTACACAGCTCCTGAGATCCTCATGAGCAAGAAGTATAATGGGGAACAGGCTGACCTATGGAGCCTGTGAGTGACCCAGCAGAGGGGGGCTCCAAGGGAGGAGGGCAGGGAACAGGGGAACCGAGTCCCAAAGACACAGGGAAGCCTGGGAAATAGGGAGCAGAAGAGCAAGTCCCACAAAAAATAGGACTTCAAGCTCTCAGGGAATCAAGAATGCAGGAAAGTGAGCCCCAGGGAGAAAAGATGAGACAACAGGGCAGTGAGCTCAGTGGGAACAGGCTAGGGGCCAAGACCACTCAACCAAGAACAGGACAACTTCTGGGGAGTAAGCCCCAGGAAAAGGCAAGGAAGTGGTCCTAGGAGGACTGAGAGAGCTGAGGCGGGGGACATGAAGTAGAAAAAGCCCAAATATAGGACCACGATTGAATGGAATGATTCTTAAGACGTCATCTAATCCACTCAGACACCCTGGGTTCAAATTCTGGTTGACCCATGTGCTGTGACTTTGGACAAATGACTGGGCTTATTTCCTCTGTAAAGTCCTACCTGCCAGAAATGTCACCATGTGAGAAACCCTTTGTAAATCATTACGGCCAAAGTGTGTGTGGCGGTAGAGAGCCTTGCACCCTCAGGTCTTCTCCATGCTTGCTCATATCAGTCCTCTTGGCTTTCCTCAGTCTCTTTTCCTCTGTAAAATAGAGGCAATACTGCTTGGACTGCCTACCTCACAGGGTGGTTTCAAGGAAAGCTCTTTGTAAAAATAAGGGGCCGGGGATGATGGTGATGGCGGGTCTGTTCCTTGTGCAGTGGTGTGATCCTCTATGCCATGGTGACAGGGAAGCTGCCCTTCAAGGAGAGACAACCCCATAAAATGCTGCACCTCATGCGCCAGAGCCTGGCCTTCCGGCCTAGCCTGTCCCAAGGTAATCTGGGCCTGGGGAGAAAGGTCTTAATGGATTCGGTTAGAGGACCTTGGTTCTAGTCCTACCCTCTGCCACTTGGCAGCTGTGTGACTTGGGGCAAGTCCCTCCCCTTTTCAGGACCTTTTTTCCCTTCCTCCTCAGTAAAGTAAGGGCCCTGGATTAGATAAATCTGTAACATCCCTTCCAGCTCTTAACTCCTGACCTCCTAGTCTACTCAGATTGTATGGGGGGGGGGGGGGGGAAGGGAGGAGCAGGAGGTGGCCAATGGAAATGAACATGTGGGGAATTTCAACTCCTTGCCCAGCCACAGTGATGATGGTGATGTAGAGGTGGGAAGGCCAGGGGGAAAAGGGGAGCAAATTCCTGCCAAAGGCATGACACCCTAACCCCCCAATTCTCTGGTCCACATTCTACCTCTAACCCCACTCAGAGTGCCAGGACCTGATTCAGGGTCTGCTCCAGCTGCGGCCGAGAGCCCGGCTGGGCCTGCAGCAGGTGGCCTCCCACTGCTGGATGCTGCCTGCATCCCATGCCCTGTTCCACAATGTGCTCAGTACTCCGTCAGGGACACAGGAGAAAGCCCAGAGGGCTGAGCTGGCATCAGGTAACTTTCCCCACATCCCCACTTCTTGAGCCCAGAGCTAGGATTCCCCTTTGCCAAGTAATCCCCTCCTTCCATAGCAGTTCCCGTCCCAGGTAGAACCTTTTGAGATGTCCCCACATCTAATGGGGCTTCTCCTTCCAGAAACCAAATCCTTGTTTCCTGGGCCCCTCCTCTCATTAACCTTGATCCTGGCACCCAAGGGGGCCCCTCACTCCCACTCTGTGTTATAGAGGAATTGGAGGGATCTGAGCCACAGGACCAGGAAGCAGGAACCCTGACCCCCACAACTATAAGGATGCTTGAGGGGTCCTCTGAGGCCAGTCCTGAGCAGTCCCCACCCAGCGAGCTATCAGCACCAGCCCTGCTCCGGCCTCCCAGCTCCCTCCTCCAGCTACCAGCTCCCCAGATGGCACAGTCTTTGGGTCCAGGTCCAGGTCCTGGCCCTGCATCCCCACCCACTCGCCCCACATCAATAGGACGGCCTAACATCCTGGCCAGCCTGAAGCCCAATTTCCACAAGACTGGGAACTTGCCAACATGGGGAGGAATGGGGCCTCGGGGTCCTTCAGGGGGCAGCCTAGCCAGGCCCAACACTTCCCGGCAGATTCTGTCCCTCTACTCCATGTCTGTGATTCGGAAAGCCCCGCTGCACCGCCTGGTCAACTGAGGGAAGGGAAGGGGTTGGATTGGGGAAGGGGAGCGGGGACAGGGGCCAGATAAAGTATTTATTCTGTCAGAGCTGCTGGAGATGTCTCTGGGGAGGGCTGGTGGGAAGCAGCACATGGCCTTCTGTGTGCCTTGCCCTGGACCAGGAACTGGGGGGAGAACAGGAGGGAAAGGAGAGGCAGTCTTCCCATGGGCTGAGGAAGCGCATCAGAGGCTCAGGTTGGATGCAACCCTCTGAGAATAAGAGAGTGGCAGGAATGGACATCAGGAGCCACCTAGATGGATGCCTCCCCAAACCACAACAGCACCCCCCACCCAGGAAGCCTTCCACGAAGTTCTCAGAAGTGATTTTCTCCTATTAACATCAATAGCACCTTTTTTTTTGTAAGCACTTGAGAGAAAAGCATTAAGCACCAAAAGCTAGCATGGGATCACCCAGAAAAGGTTCTATAGGACTAACCTTATTTCCATTTTTGATAGGGTTACTGGACTGATCAGTCAGGGGAATGTAAGACATAATACCAGGGGTTCCAAAAATCTTTGTGCAGTTTTAATCTCCTAAAGCATACTTAAAAGCGTAAAACTGCACAAAACCTGCAGGGGCTCCCTGAATTATGCCTGGATTCTAGGAAAACATCTTACAGTCTCTTACATTATCTTTATGGACAAGACTGAGATAGACAATAGTAGAGCTAGGGGGATTTAAACCAGAACAACCAAACCAAGAGCAGTGACTAATAGGACTGTGGTCACTGTAGGAAAGCTCGTATTCTTGGTCTTATGTTCTACATTTTTAACCAATGATCTAGATGAAGTCATAGAAGCAATGTCGATCGGACTTAGAGATGATGATGATGATGATGTGGCTGAAAGGGATTTGAAAAGGCTGGAAGAATGAACTGAATCAACATGACATTTAATAGGAATAAATGTAAACTCCTAGACTTGGGCTCAAAAATCAACCACACAGAAGAGGGAGGAGGGAGGTGGAAGAGGAATGGATCTAAGCCAACTGAGTGTGTACTAAAAATTTGGAGATATAAATCGACAGTATGACATGGAATGCTGTAATGATAAAGGCACAGTGTCCAACACTAGGGAGGTGATCGTCCTGTTGTCCTCTCCTATCCTTGACCACCTTGGAAATTCAGATTTGAGCATCATGACATTTTACAAAGGACTCTAATGAGTTGAGATTTGTGAAGTGGAGGTCCACCAGGACAGTAGAAGAAACCAGGTTGGGAGGGGGAAGATAATGATAGTTGTCTTTCAATATTCAAAGGGGTGTTGCAGAGAAAAGGCTTGCCCCAAATTGAGGGAACAGAATTAGGCATAGTGAGAAGGTAGAGAGAGGCAGGCTCTAGCTTCTGGTAAGGAAAAACTAACCAACTTAAAGTTCTCAAAAGCATGATGGGATGTCTCTTGAGTCAAATCTAGCAAATGGTCTTGTGCCTGAAGACTCGTTAGGACAGTTTTATTCAGGGAGACTAAATGTTTAACCATCCACCAAAGACATCTCAAACTACAAGCACCCCAGGAGTGGTCACAGTCCATTCTGAATCCCTAGTTTGGGGCAAGAGTTACTTTACCAGATTCTCATCTTCAAGTTGAAGGTGGTGGTAGTAGGGAAGCTGGGGCTTTCAGTCCAGGTCTTGCCCAGCTGAAGGAAGAAAGACCAAAGTAAAAGAAGGCTGGTTTATCGAGTACCTCAAGTGTGTCTACCAGTCACAAGATCCCTGCAGTCGGCAGCCGTGGGGGGAATAGGAAGGGTCAGGAGTCCCAGTCTGGGAAGAAGATATCAGCTAGGTCCTAGGCCATCCAGCTTCCTTTCCCTGCTAGTAGTCTGGGTTGTCTCTTCTCGCTCCTGCTGGAGCTGCTGCTGCTCTTGCTGGTCCAATTGCTGCAACCTCTGCTCTACATCTGGAGGGACACTCACTTCTAGCAGGTTTTCCATGCCTGCCTCTGGCTCATCCCCAATCAGCACCTGCCCAGGCACAGGGAAAGGGGGATCTTAAGGTTAAGGGTTTGAGCCTTAGGATCATGGGACTGAGAGTCTTGGGCCTGCATATAAGGAGGGAAGACTCAGCAACATAGAGGTAGAGGGGATGAAAAAAGGTCAGGGCAAGAGAAAAGCCTAGACATTAAAGCTGTCTTCTAATATTCAAAGGGGTGTCACAGAGAAGAGAGACTCCCCTTTATTGGGGAGAGCAAGGGGCCAGATAATGAGGATCAAGACAGTTTATTGTGCTCAGAGGAGATACTTAGCCCCAAGTTAACAAAGTGGTAGTTCCATTGCTGGCACAGGAGCTTAGGGACTGGGTCCCAGGCTTCCTCCCACTTCCCATTCCCACTCATCTCTTGCCAAACCTCAGCCCTGCATGATCCCTCCCCTTCCCCCACCCCACCCCAAATCAGGATCCTCCATTTTTATTCAAGGGCCACTGAATAGAACCGGAGGAAGTCTCACAACAATGCTGATTTGATATGTGAATCATGTACCATATATAGATACATGCTTTATAGGTACATGATGGAATAAAGTTAATCTAAACTCAGGTGGGTCCATACTGTAGCAAGGCAGTACTTTGATTCCTCTCTAATTCCCTCTATAAAAGTTCTTAACCTTCGCTTTCCTCCTCAAACCTACAACTCCTCTTCCTCCTTTCTCAGCAGAGGACCTTGCCTCTTTACTGAGAAAACTAAGACCAATTTATATAAGCTTCCTCTCCCTTTCTCTTCATCTCAAAAGCAACTGATATTCTTCCCCACTCTATCTTACTTTCCCTAAGTCTCTGACATTGAAGTGGTCCTTCTTGACAAGACCAACTCCTCCTCTCTCTATGCTCTTGATCCCATCCCCATCTCCACTGTTGTTCAGTTCATGACACCATTTGGGGTTTTCTTGGCAGAAATACTAAAATGGTTTGCCATTTCCTTCTTCAGATCATTTTACAAAAAAGGAAACCGAGGCAAGCAGGGTGAAGTGATTTGCTCAGGGTCGCACAGCTAATAAGTATCCGAGGACAGATTTGAACTCGAGTCTTCCTGACTCCAGGCCCAGCATGTGCACCACAGTGCACCCAGCTGCTCCTCCCCATCCCCACTCCTGTATTCTTCAGCTGACTTCTCTATCCTCTCTCATCTTTAACCTTTCTCTATCCCCGAGTTCCTTCTCTACTGCCCTCAAACAAGCCCAATTCCTCTCCCTTCAAAAATAAAAAATAATCCTTTGCCATACCCTACCATCCCCTCAAAATACTGGCCTACATCTCTCTTCCCTTCGTCAACCAAAGCTCTAGGAAAAGCTATCTACACTTTTCTCTAACATCAATTCTCAGGCCTTGCAATCTGGCTTCCAAGCACATCACTCAACTAATACTACTCTCTTCAAAGTTACCAGCAACCTCTTAACTGGCAAATCTGACAGCCTCTTCTCATTCTTCAACCTTCCTGATCCCTGCTGCACCTGATAGTGTTGATCACCATCTTGTCCTGGATTCTCTCTGGGTTTTCATGATACTACTCTCTTGGTTCACCTATCTGTCTAACCTCTCCTCAGTCTCCTCTGGAGACTCATCAGACAGATCATGCCCTCTCACTGTGATTGCTTCCCAAGGGCTCATTTATCTTCAGGAAGATATTTCATAGATCTATATATTCAGCATCTCCATCTCCTTATCTTTCCCCTGAACTTCATCCCATATCACCAACTGGACATTCCAAAATGGATGTCCAAGAGACCTTCAAAACTGAATTCATCTTTCCTTTAAAATCTTCCTCTCTTGTAGACTTTTCTATTTCTATTAAAGGCCCACCACCTTTGGTCTCCCAGGTTAATTTTAGCATTATCTTCATCTCATTCTTCTTCACCTCATTTATTGAATGAGATGCCAAATTGTTTACTATTTCTCCCTTTATATTGTTTTGTATCATACCCTTTTCTCCACCCACAAAGCTATCATGCAAGTTCAGGTTCTTATCACCTCTTCCAGATTATTTTAACAGTCTACTAATGAGTCTCTCAGCCTCATGTCTCTTACCACTTATCCTACACATAGCTGCCAAAGTGATCTGCCTTAAGGACAAAATTGACCATGGGGCTCCCCATGCTCATGAAATCCCAATGTCTCCCTATTACTAGTAAGGTTTTTAATACTCTTTAAATTCTGGTCCCAACCCATCTTTCTAGTCTCATTGGGGACGTCCTCTCATGGTCTTTGATTCCATCTTTTTCTGCTCCCCCATTCCATCTCCCAATGTACTTTTGCATTGATTGTCTCCCAGGGTTGGAATGAATTCCCTCTTAAACTTTGCCTCAAAGAATCCCTCCCTTCTGTCAAGACACAGTCTAAGCCTTCCTTCTGTATGAAACTTTTCCTGATCCCCACAACTACTAGGACCCACCTTCCAAAACTACCTTATATTTAACTTTGCATATATATGTATTTATTTCATATTTATTCTGTATATAGTATATGTTCTTGTGGTATTTCCCGTTGGACTGTAAACTCACAAGTAAAGACTTTCATTTTTGTCTTTGAATACATAGTCTAACACAGTTCCTGGCACAGAGTAGGGGCCTGATAAATGCTTATTAGGACTGATTGCTCCAAAGAGTTCAGACCTGATTATAGAATTTGGAAAGGAAAAAGCATTAGCCATTGGATGGCATGGAGCACTCAAACTTTACTGACTTGATGGTAGGGGTCCAGCTAGGGGGTAAGAGGAAAGAACAAAAACACATAGAAGGCTCCAGAGATGACAGGGTGCTCTTAAGACCATCTTGGTCCCTCCCACTTACCTGAATGAGCTTCTCACAAGCCATCCGGACATCAGGGTCACGTTCCCAGCTGTGCAGCTCCCGAAGCACTAGGTAGGTCCCTTGATCTCTCACCAGCTTTCGTCCAGGAGCTGTAGCTGTAAGCTACAGGGACACAGGGAAGGTCAGGGGATCCAGTCCCTCCAGGCAAGGGAAGAGGGAAAAGTGCAGGCAAATCCCCAGGATCCCTAAGACTTGCCCAACTCACCAGCATAATAGTCTCAATAAGCATCTTTCGGATGTCAGCATCTGACTCACGTTCCTTGTCTGGAGGCAGGTACTGCAGGTCTATTGGTAACCCTGGGGAGGCCATGGATCTGACTTTATGGATGTACCCCATGTCTCCCATGTCAGGGACACAAGGGGTCTAGCCAATAGGCAGGAGACCCAGGTTCCAATACAGCCTCTGACCTTAACTCACTAAAGGATTTTGGGCAAGTCCCTTATCCCCTTTGGGTCTTAAGTTTCCTTCTTTTTTGGGGGGGAAAGAGAGGGAGGGTTGGGGCTGGGGAAGCACAGTAATAAACATTTATTGAGTGGTAACTATGTGCCAGGCTTTTACAAATATCTCAATTGATCTTCATAACAACCCTGGGAGACGGGTGCTGTTATCTCTATTTTACAGATAAAGAAACAGAGACAGCCAGAAGTTGTGACCTGCCCAATAATAAGAGCCAATGAATAAGAAGTGTCTGAATATGGATTTGAATTCAGATCTTTCTTATTCCAGGCCCAGAGTTCTATCCATTGTGACACACCCAGCTGCTTCAAACCTCTAGGGAGCTACTCAATATGATTAAGGACTCCTCCTAGTTCTAACACTGTAGGACCTTCAGGGCTCCAACATAGTCCTCAAGGATACCCCCCTCCCCATCACCAATGCCACCACCATCCCTGCTCACGATCCATTTCATCTTCAGAAAACTCCTCTGGGCCAGCCAATGGCATCAACAGGAAGGAAAGTAGCTCAACTTGGGGGCCCAAGAGCCACTCATGGGAACCTAGAGAAATAGGGATCCTGTGAGGGACCCTAATACTCCTTTCTCCCCTCCCTCTTCCCCCTGAATTCCCCTAAGACCTCTAAGCTACTGACGGTGCTCAAAGCAGCAGTTCCTCAGGGTCCCCACCACCCCCATCCTTCGAACAGCAGAGTCTGGGCACTGGATGAGGGGCAGGAGATGCTGGATCAGAGACCTAGGAAAACAAAGGATACTCCCCTGAGGATACAGATACAGTGATCTTCTCTTCCAAAAATTCACCCCTCCTCCCTTCCCCAACACATCTACATAATTAACAAAGGCTTATTAAACAACTACAGTGTGCACAGACATGCTCAGGACTGGGGGGGCTAAAAATCTTTTTTTTTTTTTAAACCCTTTCCTTTTGTCTTAGAATCAATACTGTGTATTGGTTCCAAGGCAGAGGAGCAGTAAGGGCTAGGCAATGGGGGTGAAGTGACTTGCTCAGGGTCACACAACTAGGAAGCATCTGAGATCACATTTGAACCCAGGACCTCTCATCTCTATGTTTGGCTCTCAATCCACTGAGCCACCTAGCTGCCTCCATACAAGTCTAAACTGCAGATCTACCCTTACCTCTTAAGTCCTGGACACTTTTCTAGAAGACACCCACAAGGACCTACCTCCTCCCTAGACCTCTCCAAGGATGCAGATTCCCAATTTTCCCTCTCTTTGACCCCTACCTATTTGGGTCCAGCAGGAAGGCTCGGACTCTGGGTAGTTGGCTGAGATTGGAGAGCAATGGGGCCAGGTAGTGGAGTGGGGCATGGGGGTTATAACCAGGGGTGGTCAAGGCGGACACAAGCCGGGTCAAGCTGGGCTCCTGATTTTCCTCATTGTTGGTGGACTCCAAGTCATTCTCCAACAGCTCCCGGATGGTCCCTGACTCCCGGCTCAGGTTGGCCAGTGCAGCTGCTGCCTCCCCAGCCCAGGGCCAGTGTGGGGCCAGGGCCCGGTTTAGCAGGTGGACAGGGAGCCGAGGCAGAGCGGCCAGCAGAGAGTCATGAACATTGGGTTCTGCACACAGGTTCACCATGGCCCGCCAGGCATCTCCCACTGCTCCTGCCGCAGCCCCAGGCGGGGCCTCTAAGAGTTTTTCCAACCCCTGTAGCAGTCCAGCCTGTGCTGCCAGTAGTGACCGTCCAGCTTCAGACCCTGTCAGTCCCAGGACATGTCGAGCTGCCGCTGCCTGGATGTCTGGCCGGGCATCTAGAGTCAAAAAGGACTGGAACTCCTGTGCCACGACATCCACAGCCTCCAGACTGGACTCCATGTGGCTCACTTCGGGGTGGCTGGGGGAAATCACACACGTGACAGAAGCTGTCTTTCACCTCTGTGGCCACTGGATCGCCTCCTCCAGCAAGCCCTCCGGGATTGCTGCTCCCTCCAGGAAGCTGCAGATCCTTCTTTACAGCAGCCAGAAGAGACTTGGGGTCCAGCTGCCTTGGCCTCCGTGAACTCCTCGCCCTCAATCTGGAAGCCCGGGAACGGATTGATCAGCTAATTCTCCTTCCCGTGCCCCATGTCCTCTCCCTCCGCCCCCCAGGGACTCTCGGCAGGGTGGCTCTCTCCTCCCCTAAAGCCCCTGCACAGAACAAGGCGTCCTCCTGCCCATCCCAAGACCCAGGAGCTCGAGTCTAGCTGGAGTGGACTGGAACTAAAGGAACTTTACCGGCGCCCAGCAGCCCCAGCCCTCCACGTTACCTCGGGATAGCAGCCTCAGGAACTAACCCACCACGTGAGCTCCCAGCACAGCCAATGGGAGATAGCAGCATTGAAGGAAGGGGAGGGGACACTGACCAGTCGGAATCATCCATCTGATGGGCTGAAGGTCGTGAAGAGCATTGTGGGGAATGTAGTTTCTGGAAAGGAAGGGCGAGGATGTTAGAACGCCTAAGTCAACTTAGAGCTTGTGTTTAGAAAGCTCCCAACTCCGATTGGATCAGCTGTGGATCTTAGAAGTTTTCTGAGAAGAAAACTGACCAACTTATCCTTTCTAAGGTCTTCCACCGACATGTTTGTTGCTTTCTTTGGTGCACATTTTGTTGTTGAAGAAACTGAGGCTGCGAGAGGTTAATTTGCTCCTATCAAAAATTTTCCATCACAGACTTTAATGTTCTGGACGCCTTCCTTGGACTTCGGATACTTTGGGATTACCCAAGCTTTTGAGAGACGGTGGAGTTATAGAAGTGGGACCCTCATGTTCTGAAATCTTGTATTTTTCCATCAGTTAGCACTTTAGTTAAGCATAAATCTCAAAACCTGTATTATTAGCCTTAACTAAGCATAAATTATAAAATCTGTATTACTAAGCATTTAATTGTTGTATATTATTCATCAGTGTTAATAGTATTGTACTGTTCTGTTCTGTATTTACATCAATATTGTATTGTTGTGTATTTTTAATCTCTTATATTGGTCTTATATTCTACTGTACCCTCCCTACAGTCCCAACCGAGATAAGGGCATTCCAGGAACATAGAGAGACTTCTCCTACCTGAACACCCCAGAATGCCTAGGGATGGACTATTCAATAAATATGTAAACCTTTATCAGCCCTTTGGCTATTTTGTCACCCTAAACCTCTTCTTTAAATAAAGGCTTTCATACCTCCAGGAAAGAAATGAGTCTTGATCTTCCCATTCTTCAGTCCAGATCCTGCTACAAACTTAGGTGTTTTTCCCACAACCCTGTCATTGGTTATCTTCCCTCTGGCTACCCATTTTTCCATAAGTCCTTTTTATACAAACTTTTGCAAAAAAAGTCACCTTTGGTAACATGCTGCAGCCTAGACACCAACCTACTATGCATCTTTATAATGTTTCTGAGTCTCCTGTAGTTTTGGTCTTCTTCTGCTTCACGATTCACAGTCCTATGTGCATCATTGGGAGAATATTGGTGTTTTTATTTAACTTAATTTTTAAATTTAATTAATTAAGAATATTTTTCCATGGTTACATGATTCATGTTCTTTCTCTCCCCTCCTCCCAATTCCTCCCATAGCCAAGGAGCAATTCTACTGGGTTTTACATATGTCATTGATCAAAACCTAATTCTATCTTATTAATATTTGCATTAGGGTGATCCCGTAGAGTCTACATCACCAATCATATCCCCATCGACCCATGTGTTCAAGCAGTTGTTTTTATTCTGTGTTTCTACTCCCACAGTTCTTTCTCTGGATGTGGATAGTGTTCTTTCTCATAAGTCCCTCAGAATTGTACTCCTTATTGGTGTTCTAAAAAAAAAAGATAGGTTTGGGCAACAGAGAGTAACTTAAGACAATTACAATCATGTAGTTCCCCAAATATTATCTAGCTACTTTCTATCTGTTCAATTTAGAACCCAGATAATTGTCCATCTTCAATACCTTTCTGAGATATATGTGCCAATCATCTAACTCAATATGTGGCCAAAATAATTGGATGGCACGATTTGGGCCATATGCCCTATTCATAGGATGAGATATAATTATCTAGAGCTGGAAAAGACTTAGAGTCATCTTGTCAAACCCTTTTATTTTACAGATGTAAAAATTTGAAGCCTACAGAAATTAAGTGATTTACTCATAGTTACAGAGGAAATAAGTGGTAAGGGAAGGAAAGAAATAAGTATATTTATTAAGCATCTACTGTATACCAGGAGCTTTACCAATATTATCTTAGTTGATCTTCACAACAACCCTGGGAGGTAAATGCTGTTATTATTCTCATTTTACAATTAAGGAAACTGAGACAGATAGAGAGTAAGTAAATGGCCTAGGACCATAACACTGTAAGTGTCTGAAGTTGGATTTGAATCCAGATCTTCCTGATTCCAGGCACAACAGCCTGTCCAATGAGTGATCTAATTGCCAGAATTTAAGTCCCAGTCTTCTGACTCCCACTCTTTCTACAATACCATGCTATATCTTAGTTTTTAATCTGTTTGATTTTTCCCCGTGTAAAATTCTAGACTAAGTCTCTTTTGAGTGGCTTTGGATCTCATGGAGGAAAACCCATTATATTGTATTTCAAGACTGCAATTGATGCAAAGACAGGGACATCTGGCAAAATTCATTATATTAATGACTAACAAAAATATCAATAACAGTCTCATGTGCATAATGCTTAATGGTTTGAAAAGATTATTCTTGACCCAGCTCAGTGAGGTAGCTAGTGGAGTATAATGTGAAACAAGCCTGTGACACTTTCTCTGGTTAGAGCATACCCTGCATAGTGCTGGTCATGAGGAAACATGCAACTCAAGGCAGAAAGGACTTAGAATTCGAACAAGGCATAGCAAATGCCAGGTGATCTTCTGATGCTTCCACAGTCTTATGACAGCAATAGGGGGTGGGAGGGTAGGCTAGAAGGAATTAAGGAGGAGGAAAAAAAGGAAGAATTAAAAGAAGCATTATGCTACATCAGTTAAAAAGAGGTAATAGCATCTTTCAGGCCATATGAGCAACAAAATAGAGGCCTACTAGTATTACCAGATCTCAAACTATACTACAAAGTAGTGATCATCAGAACAATATGGTACTGTCTTAGAGATAGAAGAATGGATCGATGGAATAGACTAGGGGTAAATGACAGTAGTAAGATAGTGTTTGATAAACCCAAAGATCCCAGCTTTTGGGACAAGAACAAGTTTTTTGACAAAAACTGCTGGGAGAATTAGAAAACAATATGGGAGAAATTGGGTTTAGATCAACATCTTACACTCTCTACCAAGACTAATTCAGAATGGGAAAATGACTTAAATATAAAGAGGGAAATCATAAACAAATTAGGTGAACAAAGAATAGTATACCTGTCAGATCTATGGGAAAGGAAGGAATTTAAGACCAAGCTAGGAGATAGAAAACACTACAAAATATAAAATGAATAATTTTGATTATATAAAATTTAAAAGTTTCTGTACAAACAAAACCAATGCAACCAAAATTAGAAGGAAATCAACAAATTGGAAAAAATTTTATAACAAAAACCTCTGACGAAGGTCTAATTTCTCAAATTTATAAGGAGCTAAGTCAATTGTACCAAAAAACCAAGCCATTCCTCAATTGACAAATGGTCAGGGGACATGAATAGACAGTTTTCAGATGAAGAAATCAAAGATCACATGAAAAGTGTTCTAAATCTCTCATAATTATAGAAATGCAATTCTAAACAACGCTGAGGTACCACCTCACACTTAGCAGATTGGCCAATATGCCAGTAAAAGAAAATAATAAATGTTGGAAGGGATGTGGCAAAATCAGGACACTAAGGCATTGCTGGTGGAGTTGGGAATTAATTCAGCCATTCTGGAAGACATTATGGAATTATGCACAAAAGGCTTTAAAAGAATGCATACCCTTTGATCCAACAATATCACTACTAGGTTTGTACCCCCAAAGAGATAATAAGGAAAAATACTTTTACAAAAATATTCATAGCCACACTGTTTGTAGTGGCAAAAAATTGGAAAATGAGGAGATGCCCTTCGATCGAGGAATGGCTAAAGAAATTGTGGTATATGATGGTGATGGAATACTATAGTGCTGTAAGGAATGATGATCTAGAGGATTTTTATATGAACTGGGAGAACCTCAATGAACTGATGCAGAGTGAAATGAGCAGAAAGGAGAACATTGTACAAAGAAAGTAAAACATTGGGGAAAAATCCAATATTTGACTTTGCTACTAGCAGCAATGCAACAAGCCACACTCCTGAAGGACATATGGGAAAGAATGCTAACCAAATTGAGAGAAAGAACTATGGGAGTAGAAATGCAAAAGAAAAATATGTGACATCACTTACCACAAGTATATATGGGTATGTGATTTGAGTTTAGGCTTTAAAAAATTGCTCTATAGCAAAAATGAATAATATGGAAACCGTTATCAAGTGATAACATTTATACAATTCAGTGAAATTGCTTGTTGGCTCTGGGAGAGAGGAGGGAAAGAAAATGAATCTGAATCATGTAAACATGAAAAAAAATCGTTATAAATAAATAAATAAAACAAAATAGAGACCTAGAAAATTTCTAAGACCTCCATGACCTTTGAAACCTCTTGAAAACAAATTGTGCGGAAAAGACAAAGCAACATCAACTGTCTCAGTGGTCTGGTCTCTCAGAATCCAAAAGAAAGTTTAAAAAAAAAACACTCACACTCATAAACTGATGCTCTGCAATGTTGAGTGTATTCAGCACCTCTTCCCCACTCCCAAAATACTAGCATCTAAGTTGCACTACCAGACACAAGGACCCACTACCACAGCATGATTCTTTCTGCCACCTTCCAGTGCTTTGCAGACTCTGGCTCCAGCTTTTGGAAGTTTGGCTGGACAGACAAAAAGGGATCACAACCCCACAGCACTAGTGCTGCAAAGCTATGAACACTGTCAGTGCTGGGTCAGAGAATTAAGGAATGGAGGGAGAAGAACAAGAGTGGAGGGAGGTGGGTTGGGGGGAAATGGTATGGCACTCAACTAAGTCTGAGGAAAAGAGTATAGTCCAAATTTGAGGCCAGTTTTGACCACTCAAAAGTTACTTGGGGCAGAGACATAGGCTAGTGAAGTGTTAATTGTTCAGTGCAGGAGGAGGCAGAGATGCTTGGAGACTCATCTCCCAATGAAACCATCATCAGAGGGTATAAAGAAAGCAAATGATAGGGAAAACATGGGGAGAGAAAAGCTAAACTCACCAAAGATCTTAGGAAGAAAATTCAGAGATCTTGAACACAAATAGATAAATCAACAGTAAAAAAATACTAAAAATAGAAACATGGCTTTTAGATATATTAAACACATATCTATGAATAAATATTGCAAAAACAAAGGGAAATTGGGATGCAACACTTGAGGAGAGAGGACCCTTTAGAATGTGAAAAGAACATGGAACCACAAGACACTATTCCTGAATGGTTCAAAAGAGAAATAAGAATTAGGAAAGAAAAAAAAAAGGAGAGCAGAATTTGTGGCATGCACAGGAAAATTAATGAGCAGAATGGAAAAACTAGAACCTGCAATTGTAAATCTTATCAATAGAAAGAAAAGTTAGGGGAGCATAGAATAAATAGTTTGCCTGTCAAATCTATGAATAAGGGAAGAACATTATTGGATAGAAAATGGATAATTTTGATTATATTAAATTTCAGTGGTTTTACACAAACAAAACCAATGCTACTGTGTTATTGGAAATTTGGGATTCATTGAGCCTTCAGGTCCATGATATAAACTTCCTGTGGATGCTTAGAGGACTTGATAACTACATTTCCCATGATTCCTCTTACGTAGGAAGTGTAATTATGTAGACAGAGGTATAAGACTCCTGATGTGATTGGGAGAAGGTCTCTTTCATAAGAAGCAGCCAGGTGGGCAGAAGGTAATGGTGGGCGATTTGAATTAGATCTTATCAGGCACATGGCTTTCATAATTACCAATATGGATAACAATAAACCATTAATATTATTGAATATAACCATTTATATCAATATTATTTGCAACACAACCAAGATTAGAAAAAAAAGCAGAAAGCTGGGGGGAAAATTTAAGCAAATATCTTTGATATAGGTCTTATTTCTCAAATAAGTAGAGAAAAGAACCAAATTTATTAGAAGTCATTTCCCAATTAATAAATGGTCAAAGGATAGAAATAGTTAGTTTTCAAACAAAGAAACCAAAAACATCTATAAATACATTAAAAAAAACCTCTAAATCATTATTAGTTAGAGAAATGTAAATTAAAACAACTCTGACGTACTATCTCACATCTATCTGATTGGCTAATATGACAGAAAAGGACAAGGACAAATGTTGGAGGGAGTGTCAAAAAACTGGAATATTATTGCAATGTTGGTGGAGTGGTGAACTAATCCCGTCTTTCTGAGAATGACTTGGAACTATGCTCAAAAGCTTTATAACGATGCATACTTTGATCCAGCAATACCACTACTAGGTCTGTATCCCACAGTAATTTTTAAAAAGGGGAAAGAACTTATTTTTACAAAAAAATATTTTAGTACCTCTTTTTGTGATGGCAAAGATTTGGAAATTGAGGAAAGGTTAATCAATTAGGGAATGGCTGAACAAGTTCTAGTATATGAGCATAATGGAATATTATTGTTCTTTAAGAAATGATGATAAAGATGATTTCAGAAAAACCTGAAAAGAGCTATATGAACTGATGCAGAATGTTGTGAGCAGAACCAAGATAACACTGTTCTATGGTGTTCTCTGGTGATGGACAAGTGATGAAATAGCAGATGGAGGTACACTAGTAAAAGCAATATTATATGATGAACAATTGCGAATGACTTAGCTATTCTTAGCAAGACAGTGATCCAAAATTATTTCCAAGAACTCATGATGAAAAACGCTATCCACCACCAGAGAAAGAACTGATGGAATTTAAATGTAGATGAAAACATACTATATTTCACCTTCTTTCTTCATTGTTTTTGTTCCAGCTATCTTCCAAAAAATGATTAATATGGGAAAATGTTTTACATTATTAAAATAAAAAGAATAATTGATTGGGAATATAAATATACAGAACTGAAGGATAAATCCAGAAGGAGAAAAGGAAAAAAATAATATTAAAAGAAAACATACTTGCTCTGCAAGTAAAACATACTGTTCTAGAAAAGAGAATGTGTAGAGACAACCTAAGAATCATAGAAGAGCCCAACAGGACAGGAATTCTAATACCATAATGGGGAAAATAATAAAACTCCCCAGAATGGAATTTCCAAACATAGAAATTGAAATACTAATTAAAAGAATTCACCTATCACCTCCAGAAAACAAAACAAACCTAAGACTTCAAACTTCAAGACACATGGTAGTTAATTTTAACAATTCTCCAGATGGTCTCTACTTACCTTTTGGATTTTTCTTTTGTTTTTTTTTGTTTGTTTGTTTTGAAACTTGTTCCCTCTGTCTCTTGGTCAGTTCTTTCACTCCTGTATTCATTTTGTGTTGATATTTATATTTTAGGTCGTTCAATGCAACATAGATCATCGCCAGTCATCCTGACTTTTGTCCTGCCATTGGTCTTGTATGATTATGGAAGAGAGAGTGAGGCTGATGATTTCTTGCAACTCTGCCTCATTTAAAACCAATTTATCTGCAAGTCAAAAGACATACCCTTACCACTTTACCATTTTATATTTTACTATTTTACATCTTACATTTACTATTTCATTGTTTTATTATTTTAATCTTTTTTTTTTTAAACCCTTGTACTTCGGTGTATTGTCTCATAGGTGGAAGATTGGTAAGGGTGGGCAATGGGGGTCAAGTGACTTGCCCAGGGTCACACAGCTGTTATTATTTTAATCTTACTTTGAAGTTCTATGGTGATGGACAAGTGATGAAATAGCAGAAGGAGGTACACTAGGAGCTATAACCACAACTCTGCACAGGTTATCTTATCACCAGATTGAAGCAGAAAGGGGACTTAGCAGCCCTCTAGGTGCCTGAGAGGCCTTTTTATTTTTTTATTTTTGCTTTTTAAATTTTTTATCTTTATTTTAATAACAAATTTACACATAAGTTTTCCTTTATAGGTTTCATTTTGTCTCCCTCCCTTCTTCCCTTCTCCCTCCCAGAGTTGACAAGCAATTCAATCTGGGTTATATATACATATAATCATGCAAAACTTATTTCCATATTATTCATTTTTGTAAGTGAATAATCTTATAAAACCAAAGCCCCAAATCATATACTCAAATAAACAAGTAATAAATTGTATGTTTTCACCTGCATTTCTACTCCAACAGTTCTCTCTGGAGATAACATTCTTTTCCAAAAGTCCTCAGAATTGTCCTGAATCATTATATTGCTGTTAGTAGCAAAGCCTTTCACATTTGATCATTCCACAATATTTCAGTTATTGTGTATAATGTTCTTCTAGTTCTGCTTATTTCACACTGCATCACTTCAGGTAAATCTTTCCAGTTCTTTCTGAAATAATCCCATTCATCATTCCTTACAGCATAATAGTATTCCATCACCTCATATATCACATTTTAGTTCAGTCATTCTCCAATTGAGGGACAACCCTTTAGTTTCCAATTCTTTGCCACCAAAAAAAGTGCAGCTATAAATATTTTTGTACAAACTGGTCCTTTCCCCTTTTTAAAAAATCTTTTTGGGATACAGACCTAGTAGTGGTATTGCTGGATTAAAAGGTATGCATTCTTTTAAAGTTTTAGGGCAAAATTCCAAATTGTCTTTCAGAACAGTTGGATCAATTCACAACTCCACAAATAATGCATAAGCATCCCAATTTTGCCATATTTCCTCCAACATTTAATATTTTCCTTTACTGTCATATTGGCCAATTTGCTAGGAATAAAGTGGTACCACAGAATTGTTTTAATTTGCATTTCTCTAATCAAGAGTTATTTAGAACATTTTTTCATACGATTATTGATAGTTTTGATTTCTTCATCTGAAAACTACCTATTCATATCCTTTGACCATTTATCAGTTGGGGAATGGCTTGAATTCTTATGAATTTGACTTAATTCTTTATAATTTGAGACATGAAACCTTTATCAGAGAAATCTATTATAAAATTTTTTTCCCAGTTTGTTGCTTCCCTTCTAATCTTGGTTGCATTGGTTTTGTTTATACAAAAACTTTTATATTTAATATAATCAAAATTAATCATTTTACATCTTGGTCTTCAAATTTCCCCCCTCCATAGATCTGATAGATAAAGTATTCTATATACTCCTAATTTATTTATATCACTCCTTATGTTTAAATCATGTACCCATTTTGATCATATCTTGATATAGGGTATGAGATATTGATCTAAACCTAATTTTTGCCATTATGTTTTCCAATTTTTCTAGCAGTTTTTGTCAAATAGTGAGTTCTTATCCCCAAAGCTGAGATCTTTGGGTTTATAAAACTGTAAGATTAAAAATCGATATCTGATAATCTTACAGTTTTATAAAAAAAGTTAAAAGCTAGAGCAAAGAGGGAGCCAACCCAGCCACAAATGAGGGAAAAGAGATCCAGCGCGGAGTTACAGCAAACTTATAAACATTATGTAAGGATGAAGGGAAAAGGATTCTGGGAGATGAAAAAGAATTCTGGGAGATGGAGTCCAAGGGTTCAAGATTTTCTATTTATA
Source organism: Gracilinanus agilis (assembly GCF_016433145.1). Lineage (NCBI taxonomy): Eukaryota > Metazoa > Chordata > Mammalia > Didelphimorphia > Didelphidae > Gracilinanus > Gracilinanus agilis. The sequence continues at coordinate 704,851,086 of NC_058130.1, forward strand.
CAAAACACTTGATTGCTGAGGCCATTTACTCCTAGTCTATTCCATTGATCCATCCTTCTATCTCTTAGCCAGCTCCATATTGTTTTCATCATCACTGTTTTGTAATACAGTTTAAGATCTGGTACTGCTACACCACCATTCATCACATTTTTTCCATTAGTTCCCTTGATATTTTTTTTTTAACCCTTACCTTCCATCTTAGAATCACCACTGTGTATTGAGTCTAAGGCAGAAGAGCAGTAAAGGCTAGGCAATGAGGGTTAAGTGCCCAAGGTCATACAACTAGGAAGTATTTGAGGTCACATTTGAATCCAGGATCTCCTGTCTCTAGGCCTGGTTCTCAATCCACTGAGCCACCCAGATGCCCCACTTCATATTCTTGAAATTTTGTTCATCCAGATGAATTTTGTTATTTTTTCTAGTTCTATAAAATAGATTGTTTTTTGTTTTTTTTTTGTAATTTGATAGGTATGGCACTAAATAAGTAAATTAATTTAGGTAAGATTGCCATTTTTATTATATTAGCTTGACCTACCCATGAGCAATTAATGTTTTTCCAACTGTTTAGATATAATTTTATTCGTGCAAAAAGTGTTTTGTACTTGGGTTCATATTATTCCTGTGTTTGTCTTGGCAAATAGGTTCCCAAAAATTTTCTAGAGTGATTTTAAATGGAGTTTCTCTTTCTAACTCCTGGTGATGATTTTTGTTGGAAATATATAGAAATGCTGATGATTTATGTGGGTTTATTTTGTAGCCTGCAACTTTGATAAAGTTACTAATTATTTCAACTAGTTTTTTAGTTGATTTTCTAGAATTCTCCAAGTATAGCATCATATCATCCACAAAGAGTGATAGTTAATTTCCTCATTGCCTACTTTAATTCCTTTAATTTCTTTTTCTTCTTTAATTGCTAAAGCTAGCATTTCTAGTACAATATTAAATAATAATGGTGATAATTCACTCCTGCTCTCATTGGGAAGGCTTTTAATTTATCCCCATTGCAGGAAATACTTACTGATGATTTTTAATAAATACTTATTATTTTGAGGAAAGGTCCTTTTATTCCTGTGCTTTCTAATATTTTTAGTAGGAATGGATATTGTATTTTGTCAAAAGTTTTTTTCTACATCTATTAAAATAATCATGTGATTTCTGTTAGATTATTGATATGGTCAGTTATGCTGATGGTTTTCCTAATATTAAACCATCCTTGCATTCCTGGTATAAATCTCACCTGATCATAGTAACTAATCCTGTGATAACTTGCTGTAGTTTCTTTGCTAGTATTTTGTTTAAGATTTTTGTATCTATGCTCATTAAGGAGATTGGTCTGTAGTTTTCTTCCTCTGCTTTTGGTCCTCCTGGCTTGGGAATCAGTACCATATTTAGGTCACAAAAAGAATTTAGTAAGACTCCTTCTTTGCTTATTTTGTCAAACAGTTTGTATAGTATTGAGATTAATTGTTCTTTAAATGTTTGATAGAATTCACTTGTGAATCCAACTGACCCTGGGGATTTTTTCTGTAGAGTTCATTGATGGCTTGTTCAACTTCTTTTTCTGAAATGGGATTAAGTATTCTATTTCCTCAATTTTTAATCTAAGCAATTTTTTTCCTTTAAAACCTTACCTTCTGTCTTAGAATCAATATTGTGATAAGGAGGGGTTAAGTGACTTACTCAGGGGGCAATTTATATTTTTGTAAATATTCATCGATTTCACCTAGATTATCAGATTTATTGTCATATAATTGGGTGAAATAACTACTAATAATTGCTTTAATTTCCTCTTCATTAGAGGTGACATCACCCTTTTCATTTTTCATACTGGTAATTTTATTCTCTTCTTTCCTGCTTTTAATCAAATTAATCAATACACTATCTATTTTTTCCATAAAACTAGCTTATTTATTACTTCAATAGTTCTTTTACTTTCAATTTTATTAATTTCTCCTTTGATTTTTAGGATTTCCAATTTAGTCTTTAACTAGGGATTTAAAATTTGATCTTTTTTTTAGTTTTTTTTTAGTTGCATGCCCAATTCACTGATCTATTTAAATTTTTTTTTTCTCTATTTTATTGATATAAGCACTCAGGGATATAAATGTTCCCATAAGCACTGCTTTGGCTGTATACCATAAATTTTGATATGTTGTCTCCTCATTGTCATTCTCTTCAATGAAATCAGTGATTGTTTCTATGATTGTTCTTTGACCCACCAGTTCTGAAGAATTAGATTATTTAGCTTTCAATTAATTTTTAATTTGCCTCTCCATGAACCCTTATTATAATTTTTATTATATTATGATCTGAAAAAGTTGCATTTATTATTTATTATTTTAGCTTTTCTGCATTTGGTTGTAAAGTTCTTTTGTACTAGTACAGCATTGGCAAAGTATTGGCATGTGTGACTGAGGACATTTTTTGCATTCCCTGCCCCTCTGTCCAGTCACCCAAAATGAGCACTTCCTCTCTCCACTCTCTGGGGGTAATGCAGAGGGTGCACAGGCAGCTTGAAGTTGCAGTCTGAGCACACAAATTTCAAAACCTTTGCCAGCTCTGCCCTAGTACGTGGTCAATCTTTGTATATATACCATGCATGTGCTGCTAGAAAGGTATGTTCTTTTTTTATCCCTATTCAATTTTCTCCAGATTTCTATTAAATTTAAATTTCTAAAATTTCATTCACTTCCCTTCCTTCTTTCTTATTTATGGTTAGATTTATCTAGTTCTAATAGGGGAAGGTTGAAGTCCCCCACTAATATTGTTTTACTATCTTTTTCCTCCTTAAGCTCCTTTAGTTTCTCTTTTAAAAATCTGGATGTTATACCATTTGGTGCATATATGTTAAGTACTGATATTTCTTTCCTTGTCTATACTGCCTTTTATCAAGATATAATTACCTTCCTTATCTCTTTTAATCAGCCCTATTTAGCTTTATCTGAGATCATGATTGTTACTGCTGCCTTCTTTGTCTCAGTTGAAGCCCACTGGATTTTGCTCCAGTCTCATACCTTTACTCTGCGTATTTACCTGCCTCAAATGTGTTTCTTGTAAACATCATATGGTAGGATTCTGGTTTTTAATCCACTCTGCTAGCTGCTTCCATTTTATGGATGAGTTCATCCCATTTACATTCACAGTTATGATTACCATTTGTGTATTCCCCTCCATCTTGATTTCTTGTTTTAATTCTGCCCTTTCTCCTTTCACTCTTTCCTTTCACACCAGTGTTTTTCTTTTAAGCACTCTTTCTTCTCCCTCCCTTATAATACTCCTCTCCTGCCCCCCCTTTCTTATTCTCCTTCAGCTTCTCTATAGGATAAGATAGGATTCTATATCTCAGTTAATCTGGCTGTTCTTCCCTATCTTAGCCAATTCCAATGAGAGTAAGATTTAAATATTACCTGTCACTACACTCACCTTCCCCTCCATTATAAAATAGTATTTCCCTCATGCCTCTTTATATAATTTACTTCATTTTACTTCCTTCTTCCCATTACTTAGTACAATCCTCTTTTTCACCACTAGTTTTTTTACATATCATCCTAAATAGTTTACTACCACACCCTCTGTCTATGTATACTTCTTCTACCTACTATGATAATAACAATTTTGAAGAGTTACAGAAGTCATCTTTCCATATAGTAATATAAACAATGATATTATTGAAGCCCTTACATTTTTTTCTCTTTATTTACCTTTTTATACTTCTCTTGAATTTTGTATTTGGACATCAAATTTTGTGTTTAAGTCTGTTTTTTTCTTCAGGAATGTTTGGAAATCTTCTATTTTATTAAATGACCATACTTTCTCCTGAAAGAACATAGTCAGTTTTGATGGGTAGGTTATTTTAGGTTGTAAACCCAGTTCCCTTGCCATCTGGAATATCATATTCCAAACTTTTATGCCTTTTAATGTGGAAGCTGCCAGATCCTATGTAATCCTGACTGGGACTCCATGATATTTTGTTTCATTCTACCTGCTTGAAGTATTTTCTCTTTGGCCTGGGAGCTCTTGAACTTAGCTATAACATTCCTAGGAGTTGTCATTTGAGGATTCATTGCAAGAGATGATCTGTGGATTCTTTCAATCTCTATTTTACCCTCTTGTTCAAGAATATCAAGGCAGTTTTCTTGGATTATTTCTTGTAATATGATGATGAGGCTTTTTTTTTTGTCATGGCTTTCAAGTAGTCCAGTAATTCTTAAATTGTCTCTCCTGGATCTATTTTCCAGGTCAGTTGTTTTTTCAATGAGATACTTCATATTTTCTTCTTTTTCTTCTTTTTTTTCTTTTTCTTTTGAATATTTTCCCATATTTACATGTTTCATGTTCTTTCCCTCTCCCCAAACTCCCCTAATCCCCCTTAGCCAATGCAAAATTATTCTTCTGTTTTTCATTCTTTTGATTTTGTTTTATTGTTTCTTGATGTCTTGTGAAGTCAATTTCTATTTGCCCAATTCGAAAATTTTTTAAAAACCCTTATCTTTCATTTTATAATCAATACTGGATATTGGTTCTAAGGCAGAAGAGTGGTAAGGGCTAAGCAATGGGGGTTAAGTGACTTGCCTAGGGTCATACAGTGAAGAATTGTCTGAGGCCAGATTTGAACCCAGAACCTCCCATCTCTGGGCCTGACTCTCAAGCCACTGAGCCACCTAGCTGCCTCCTCCAATTCTAATTTTTAAAGACTGAATTTCTTCAACGATCTTTTTATCATCCTTTTCCATTTGGTCCATTCTGATTTTCATGGCACTTTTTTATTCATTGATTTTTTTTTTGCCTTTCTCCAGTGGGTTAATTCTGTCTTTCAAGAAACTTTTTTTCTTCACTGAATTTTTGTGCCTCTTTTTCCAGTTGACCAATTTTGATTTTTAATCTATTATTTTCTTTTTGCATTACTTTAATTTCTTTTCCCCTGAGCAGCCTTTTTAAAGGACCACACTGTTCACCTCTCAGCCTGAGAAAGTAACTTGAAAAAGTGCCCTAAAAATTGTCTGCTTTATCCAATCTAACCCTGGACTACTTAACTGAGGCAGACAGCAATCCTACTGTGCACAAAAAATGCACAGAAACTTTTGTGAAATCAATTCCATTCACCATTGATACATGGAATCTGTACATGCTTATAGAGAACATAAACTCCAGTAGACCTGAAAGATGAACAGCTCTTGTTGTAAGAGAACTCTGTAGGTATGGTTTCTAAACAGCAACCTTCAGTGAACCAAGGTTGGCAAATAAAGGCCAGTTTCCTGAAGTTGGAGCTGGATGTATGTTTTCCTGTAGTGGTCATTGTAAAGTTGTATAGGTCTTGCAATCAAATCTAACCTAGTCAACAAGCTTGTTAAAGGAATGAACAACAGGCTCATAACAGTAACAGTAACAGTGCAATTGCTGTTTGGAGGAAAGTGCCATACCATTATCATCATTATGTGTGTTACCACTATGATGAACCCTGATGAGGTCAAAGAAAATTTTATGAAGACCTGGAGACACTCATCATCAATGTGCTAAAAGAGGACAGTCAGCTTGTAATTCTGGGTGACTTTAATGCCAGAGAAGGCACTGATTATCAGATGTAGCAGGGAGTCTTTGGGAGAAATGGAATCAGAAATAGCCACCAACAATTGCTTACCATTGAAAATTTGTGCCTCTCAGGATCTTCTCATCACCAAAACCATTTTCTGTTTAATTAAATATAATAAAATGTCATGGATGCATCTTCATAGCAAACATTGGAATTTAATAGACTATGTCATTGTAAGAAGAAAAAGATAGGCTGTGACAGTGATGTAATGATTAAAAATGATAAAGGCTGATATTATGAGGAAAACTAATATTTTATTTAGGTCCATGTTGATAGAATAAAATCAACCACGAGCCTGTAAAAAATTCAAATTGTTGCCTCAGCCATTTTGTTCCATACCTTCCCTACTCCTCTTTGTCCCCAGGGAGCACGCTCAGGTAGCAAAGAGGAAGTCAAAAACCCACTTCCCAAAATTTAAAGACGTGCTTTACCTTGAAGACATCATCCAAAACAGGAAACCTGTTGGACCATGGGAAATGTAGTTTCAAAGTCCCCCACATGTCCATAGGAAGTTTGTCATATATCTACATATCTTGAGGCTTAATACCTCTAATGGAACCCCAGTAATTTTAAGTAACACAGTGACTAAGTCAGTGTGTGGTGCAGAGTATTGGACCAATCACAGACAATCCTCTCTTAGCTAAACATTCATATTTCACAAAAGCAGCAGCCCCAAGGCAAGATGACTATTAAAAGTCTTAATGTGAGACTTCTACTTACTGGAGCTAAGGAATATTCCAAACTTGTCCAAACCCACCTTCAAATAACCATACACACATATACACACAGCCCCAAAACAAATTCTGGAAGAGCAAAACCAACAAAAGATGGTGAAAGATGCTCCAGCATAAAACAAAGTGGAAGAACAGCAAGAGGACCTGTTACAAGGGGTAAGAAGAGAGAACAATGCAGCCCATGCTGTACCTGGGGAAGCCAGCAGTGAGGGAAGTAAAATCCAGCTTAATCCAGTGGCAGCTGGGGAAATGGAGCCCAACCCATCTGGGGGATCCAGCAATGGGGAGAGCCAATACCAGTTCAATTGAGCAGCAACTGGGCGAACAGAACCCAACCCAAGCAGGCAGGCTGCACCTGGGGGAGCTGGCAGTGGGGAGAGCAGAACCCAGTACAATCCAGTGGCAGTTGGGGGAGTAGAGCCCAACCCAGTCAGGTGCACGACCTGCAGTGAGAAGAGTAGAACCCAGCTCAATCCAGCGGCAGTTGGGGAGCAGAGTCCAGCCCAGTCAGCTGAGCTACAGTCAGGGGAGCCAACATCGAGAGGATTAATGCCCAAGTCAATCTGGCACAAATGGCTTGTGGACAACCCTGTAAGCCTCCCCATGACAAGTCAGCCAGCTGGCTCCCTCAAGGTTCACACTATAATCAGTATCCAAAGCCAGTGAGGCAAACCCTAAGCACCAGAGAAGACCACAATATAAGCTCAGGACAGTACTCCCTCCACCCTAGAAAAAGAGCTAAACTTCAATATATATAAAGGTCACACACACACACAAAAGCCCAGAAAAATGAGCAAAAGACAAAGAAAAAAACCTGATCTAAGAAATTTACTTTGTGATAGGAAAGATCAAAATATAAACTGAGGAGAGGACAATAATGCCCAAAGTGAAAGATGTGAAGCCTCAAAGGATATCAGGCCCAAAAAGAATTCCTGGAAGAACTCAAAATTCAAATAAGAAAGGTAGGAGAAAAAATTGGAAAAGAAGTAAAAGTAACAGTTTGGGGGGGGGGGTGGAGTGGGGGTGGAATACACTAAAGAAAACAGCTCCCTGGAAACTAGAATTGGTCAAATGGAAAATACAAAACACAAAAAGAAAATGATTCCATAAAAATTAGAATGAGGGCAGATTAAAGCTAATGACTCAATGAGACATTAGGAAGCAATAAAACAAAATCAAAAGAATTTTAAAATAGCAGAAAATTTGAAATATCTCACTGAAAAAATAATTGGCCCAGAAAATAGATCTTGGAGAGATCATCTAAATCATTGAACTATCTGAAAGCCATTATAAAAAAATACCTTGACATCATATTATGAGAAATCATCGAGGATAACTACCTTGATATTCTTGAACATGAGGGTAAAATAGAAATTGAAAGAATCTAACCATCACCTCCTGAAAGTGACTGCAAAATAAAAACAGACAAATTCCAGTACTTCTAGGACAAGGAGAAAATACTGCAACCAGTTGGGAGAGGTGGAGACAATTCAGATATTGTGGAGACATAGTTAGGATTGCACATTCTACATTAAAGAACCTGAAGGCTTAAAGCATGATATTCCTGAAGGCAAAAGATTTAGGATCACAACCAAGAATCATCTACTCAACAAAGCTAAGCCTAAACTTCCAGGGGGAAAAATAGATATTTAATGAAATAGAGAACTTCCAATCATTCCTGACAAAAAGACTGGAACAGAACAGAAAATTTGAGGATGATACAACACTCAAAAAAAAAAAAAGCCTAAAAACATAAAAAGAAAACTCAAGGATTCAATAAGAATAAACTGTTTATATTCCTACATGGGAAGGTAATGTGATTCTTAAGATATTTATGATACTTAAAGAACTTAAACTACTTAAGGTACTTAAGATAGTAAAGATATTTAAGAAGTTTATTACTATTAGGGCAATAAGAAGGAATATACAATATGATGGCATGGTATCAAAAAAAAAGGGAAGAGAAAGAAGAAATCTTTGGGAGAAGAGAAAAGGAGAAATAGATGAGGTTGAATTATCTCAGATGAGGAGGCATTTAAGAGTTAATAAAGTAGATGGGAAATTGGCATGGCAGTGGCTAAAGCTTGAATCTTACCCTCCTTTGAATTACATCAAAATGAGACTAAGAGTCACACTCAGTTGGCTACAAGAATCTACACTACCCTATAAAGAAGTAGGAGGAATAATAATTAAAATTAAATTATGAGGCTGCTAGTAGCTCTAATAACTTTATTACATTGAAGCAGTAATAGTAAAGAGAAGGAAAGGTAGGAGAGGTAGAAAGTTGCCTAGCTTACTATTCTATTGGCCACCATTTTATATTGAAGCTGGACACCAACAAGAGTTCCTTCAGGATCCAAGTTCCAGCCAGAAGATGCTTACTTCCTGCTGGGTCTCCCCTTATAAGCAGTTTTCTTCACCCACTAACTCTCACACATCCCATCTCAGGAACCAACCATAGTTTCTTAATTTGCCTGAGCCATCCAGGGGGTCAGTGCCTGTGGAATCAGCTTCCTGTCTTGTTGGTTCTTGGGTTCTCTAACTTCCTGTCCCTGAAGGCCTGTCTATATCTATACATCCCAGTTGTCTTTGATGTAAAACAAAGTGACATTAACAGAGAGGGAAATTCTCTTCCAACAATCTATGCTGTGATTCTATTGGGAGACCAGCATGTTGAAATCTCCTCAATTGAGGTCTTTAGGAGATGAACACGCCTAGTCTCCACAATGAATCATTTCAAATAACCAAACCTCTAAAGATTCTCTTACTAGAGGTATATAAAATATTGCTCTTTTCTTAGAGGGAATTACAACATTATGGGGATAAGAGAGAAAAAAAACAAAAATGATTGATAGATGCATTGACAAAAAACCAAGTGGGGGCATTTTCCTTTGGCATAAGAGTTTACATTCAGAATAAATGATATGTTCAACCCCTTTCAGTTCAGTTCATTATATCCCAAAGCTCACTCTCAATCTTTTGATGCAGTATGTGGTTTCCACAGGCATCCTTATGGCACCTTCTTCAAAAGTTCTGCTTTTTTGTTATGGGGTGTTGGTGATTTTCTTTTCCTAAAATTTCTCCAAAAGATTTTAAACCTTGGATTTTAGGATAATTATACAATCCCCCCCCCCCAGGAGGGTGTTGACCAATACTAGAATCACCCCAGGATACATGGCTGAGTAATGAGGTATATGAATCAATTGTCAAAAGAAAAGCAAAAAAACCCCCCAAAATTTCTTCAGTTCTTCCCTCTCCTCCCCATACCATAATAGGCATCAGCTGGCAAATTAAATATGTGTATATAGATTATGTCTTTTGTGTTTCCACTTCTCAGTTCATTCTCTGGAGGTGAACATTCACAAGTTATTTTTAAAATATTAAATCTGTAGCTGTGTATAATGTTCTTTTGATTCTATTTGTTTCATTCTTCATTATCTCATGTAGTTCTTTCCAAGCGTTTAAAAATTAATCTCATCCAGGCCTATGGATGGGAGATCCTAGGTTCAAATCTGGCCTCAGACACTTCCCAGTTGTGTGACCCTGGGCAAGTCACTTAACCTCCATTGCCTAGCCCTTACCACTCTTCTATGTTAGAACCAATACACAGTATTGATTCTAAGATGGAAGGTAAGGGTTTAAAAAAAATAATCTGCTCATTTCTTCTGGCTCAGTGGTATTCCATCACAATCATTTATCTCAAATTGTTTAGCCATTCCCAATTGATGGGCATCTCCTTGATTTCTATTCTTTGCCACCACAAAGAGAGCTACCATAAATATTTTGAAGTATATAGGTTCTTTTCTTTTTCCCCTAATCCCCTTAGGAAATACATCCAGAAATGGTATTGCTGAGTCTTGGGATATACACTATTTTATAGCCCTCTGGGTGTAATTTCAAATTACTCCCCAAAATGGTTGGATCAGTTCGTAGTTCCACCAACAGTGTATTAGTGGCTCTATTTTTCCACATCCTCAATATTTTGTCATTTTAGCCAATCTGATGGTTGTGAGATGATACCTCAGAATTGTTTTGGTATGCCTTTCCCTAATCAGTAGTAATTTAGAGGATTTTTTATGTGCTTATACATGATTGTTGCATCCAGCACAACATACACAGACATGAGTTTTTAATCTGTGGTGGGAAACCATTGACATGAAAACATAGGGGAAGGGGGAAAGTGAGAGTGAAAGAAAAGACACAAGAAAATACACACAACAGGGTATTTGGAAGGAGCTGGAAACCACTTCAAGCCTTGGTGACTGGCACTCAGTATTTATATGCACATCTACCAATGAGATCAAGAAATTGCCATTACAATAGACCATTGAAAAGCTACAACTTCTGTTTCCACATAGATAAAACAAGATTTTTGGGAAAGGATGTTCCTGCCTAAATTTGTTTTTTCTAAAAATGAAGCACAACATGTAAACCTGTTTCTTCCAAGTTATGATGCTGTATCTATTTCCTTAATCTTCCTTGTATTATATTCTATCAATAGTGTCCCTTTCCTGCAGTTACAGATGTGTGTAGATAACGAGAACTGCTTGCTATGTGACTTTTGGAAAGCTGGTAGATAAGGAATCTGCTTATTCTGTTGGTAGATAAGAGGATGTGTCCTTTTTTTTAGAAAGAATAAATTCGTTCTTTAATCCAAATCAATTTGATAATAGAAGGTTTCAGCACTCATCAACTTGTAAATTTCCAAATATGATCATAACAAGAAAACTGCTTTTGCAACTATGTCTTGTTTTAAACTGTCCCTAGACAATTGTCTTTTGGATCAGATTATGACCATATTTTTAATATTAAGATTTGTTTGTTTCTGATTCCTTCATATGGCTTTGATTTCTTCATCTGAAAACTATCTTTTGCCCATTTATCAATTGGGGGATTTTTTTTTTCCCACAAATTTGACAAAGTTTTCTATACATTTTAGATATAAGACCTCTATCCCAAAGACTGTCTATGGAAATTTCTCTCCAATTTTCTGCTTTCCTTCTAATCTTGGCAACATTTGTTTTATTTGTACAAAAATGTTTCTATTTAATGTACTCAGAATTATCCATTTTACATCTCCCAATGCTCTCTGTCCCTTGTTTATCCATAAATTCCTCTCCTATCCATAAATCTGATAGGTAAAATGTTGTCTGTTCTAATTTGCTTATAATATCTCCTTTTATGTCTAGATCATATGTTCATTTTGACATTTTGATTTCATCTTAATGAATGGTGTAAGATATTGATCTATACCTAGTTTCTGCCAAACTACTTTTCAGTTGTCCCAGTAATTTTTGCCAAAGAGTGATGTCTTATGCTAATACCTTGGATCTATATTTTTGTCAAATATAAGGTTACTATAATCTTTTGCTGATGTTTGTTGTATGTCTGTTCTGTTCAACTTCCAAATCACTTTTGATCAGAGAAATGTAATCTTTTATGTAATCCAAAAATCTTGTTTTATCTATGTGGAAACAGAAGTTGTAGCTTTTCAATGGTCTATTGTAATGGCAATTTCTTGATCTCATTGGTAGATGTGCATATAAATACTGAGTGCCAGTCACCAAGGCTTGAAGTGGTTTCCAGCTCCTTCCAAATACCCTGTTGTGTGTATTTTCTTGTGTCTTTTCTTTCACTCTCACTTTCCCCCTTCCCCTATGTTTTCATGTTAATGGTTTCCCACCACAGATTAAAAACTCATGTCTGTGTATGTTGTGCTGGATGCAACAGTCTGTTCTGTTCAACTTCCAAATCACTTTTGATCAGAGAAATGTAAATTAAAACAAAATTGAGGTTCCATCTCACACCTATCAGATTGGCTAATATGACAAAAAAAGAAAATGATAAATGTTGGAGGGATTATGGAAAAAGTGGGACACTGGTAAAACTATGAACTGATATAATCATTCTGGAGAACAGTTTGGAACTATGTCCAAGGGACCATAAATTCCCTTTAACCCAGTAATACCACTGCTAGGTCTATAACCCAAAGAGATGAGTGAAAGGGGAAAATGACTTGCTTATACAAAATATTTATAGTAGCTCTTTCTGCAGTAGGAAAGAATTGGAAACTGAGCAGATACCCATCAAATGGGGAATGGTTGAACAAGCTGGGGTATATGATTATGATGGAAGAATACTATTGTGTCATAAGAAATGAGGAACATGGGCAGCTGGGTAGCTCAGTGGATTGAGAGCCAGGCTTAGAGATGGGAGGTCCTAGGTTCAAACCTGGCCTAAGACACTTTCTAGCTGTGTGACCCTGGGCAAGTCACTTGACCCCTATTGCCTACTCTTACTGCTCTTCTGACTCCAAGACAGAAGATAAGGGTTTAAAAAAAAAAAAAAAAAAAGAAATGAGGAATAGGATGATTTCAGAAAAACCTGAAAAGACTTATATGAATTGATGCAAGTGAAGTAAACAGAACCAAAAGAACATTATACATGGTAACATCACTGTTGTATGATAATCAACTGTGAATGACAACTATTTTCAACAATGCAAGGATGCAAGACAACCCCAAGATACACATTATGAAAAAGGCTGCCCACCATCATAGAAGAAACTGATAGAGTCTGAATGCAGATCAAAGCAATCCATTTTCCACTTTATTTCCTTCATGAGTTTTTTCTTGAATGTGTAATGTCTTCTTTCACAACATGACAAATGAAGCCGTCCACCAACTTCACAAAGATTCCTAGTGGGTTGGACACTCAGAAAGGGGAATCAAGGACTGAGTGAAAATGGGTTACGGGTTAAGGACTAATGGAAAGAGAACAGAAGGCGAGAATAAACACACACAGATAAAGTTCTGGTATAAGGTAGACAGACAGGGAGTAAGCTCTGATGGTCAAGAGCTTCTATGGTTAGGAGCTCTGATGGTCAAGAGCTTCTCTGGTTCATAGCTTCTTCCTCAACTGCCATACAGCTACTTTTATTGGGGTTACAACAGTTATAGGGGGAAGGGGAGAGCCAAGTGGTCTGATACCTACGTAATCATCAGGAGATACAAACTACTGATACTAAAGCTCAGTGGATTGAGAGTCAGGTCTAGAGACAGGAGATCCTAGGTTAAAATCTGGTCTCCGATACTTCCTAGCAGTGTGACCCTGGCCTTTGAAGTTCCAGGATTACCCTATCCTCGGCATTAACAAGGAATGCAAGGAAGAAAAGGAATTTTCCTTCTTACAGTTTGACCTGAAACACATCTATAATATGGGGGAACAGAGTCCCATGCCAAGAATACAATTGTGCCATAAGAAATGACAAACAGAATGAGTTCAGAAAAACCTGGGAAGATTTATGTGAACTGTTGCAAAGTGAAGTGAGCAGAAGCATGAGAACATTGTATACAGTAACAGAAATATTATACAATGACCAACTGTGAAAGACTAAACTATTATCAGCAAAGAAAGTTTCAAAGTTATCTACAAGGGTGTCATGATGAAAAATGGCATCCAGAGCCAAAGAAACTATTGAAGTCTGATTTCAGATCAAATCATGCCATCTTTCATTTTATTTCCTTCATGAATTCTTATTATACGTGTAATATATGTCATGACATGACATGAGCAATATGGAAAGAAGTATTGTATGAAAACACAGGGACCAATCAGTTTCCAAATTGCCTACACCCTGACCAGGGGGACAGTGTCCTTGAGATCCACTTCTCACCTTCTGGAGGGGTAAATTCTCATCAAAAGAGTTCACAGATTCCTGGCTAATTGAGTTTCTGAGGGTGTGAATTCTCTAAGTGGTTTTCAAGCTCTTACACCTAGTTCAAGCTTTTTTTTTATTTAATCAAAAGTAGACAAAGGAGAATTAATCTTGTCTTCACAATCTGGTAAGGTACTTAAGTTATTGTTAACCAAAATGATAACTCCAATTAGGCAAAGAGAATTAAGGATTCCCTTTTTACAAGTGTAAACTCAGAATAGACAAAGAGAACCAAGAATTTCCTTTCACATGATGGAATATTATTGCACTATAAAAATTTTGAGGAGAATAATTTCAGAAAGAGCTAGAAAGACCTACATGAATTGATGCAGAGTGAAATAAGCAGAATCAGGAAAACATTGTACACAGGAATAGCAATATTGTACAATGATAAAATTATGAAAGATTTAGCTACTCTCAGCAATACAATGATCTCAAACAATTCTGAAGGACTTATGGCAAAGATTGCTATCCACCACCAGAGAAAGAACTGTTGGAGTCAGAATGCAAATCAAAACATATTATTATGGGGGCAGCTGGGTAGCTCAGTGGAGTGAGAGTCGGGTCTAGAGACAGGAGGTCCTAGGTTCAAACCCGGCCTCAGCCACTTCCCAGCTGTGTGACCCTGGGCAAGTCACTTGACCCCCATTGCCCACCCTTACCAATGTTCCACCTATGAGACAATACACGGAAGTACAAGGGTTTAAAAAACAAAACAAAAAAAACCCATTATTTTTCACGTGAGTTCATTTGAGTTTTTATTTTAAGATTTTGGTTTTATTTTATGAGTAGCAAATTAAATTTTACTCTCCCTTCTCAGTTAATCATGATGTGATACACTTAATACTACCTAGTGGCACTATTGTAAGGAGGGAAAGGGTTTTTTGTTGGCTTCTCACCTAGCACTAGGTAGGGTGTGAATTCACTAAGTGGTTTTCAAGGTTCTCCCACCTAGTTCAAGCTTGGGTTGATTCAAAGTTATTGCCAACCAAAGTGCTAACTTCAACTAGGCAAAGAGAACAAAGGATTCCCTTCTCACAAGTGTGAACTCAAAGATAACCAAGAATTCCCTTTTATACTATACACAAGCAAGAATATGGACACTTAGGAAAGCAAAAGAAAATTTATATGAACTAACATCAAATGTGATAGACAGAACCAAAAATAAGATATATAGTATAAATATAGAAATAGAAATAGAAAGATTCACAACACAAGAAAATGAAAATAATAAAGTTAAACGGATTAACTTTGGCAACCATTTTCTATCTTTTTTGGAGGGAAGGAGATGTTAATGATACCTAAAAATATTTGGTGTGTATTATAATTTTGAGAAACAACTTTTTTGTCTTCCTGTCTCATTTATTTTTTTGATGATCAGAAGAGCTTATTCAATAAAGGGAAATATAGAATATACTTGGAAAAAGAATGAAAAAATAAAGACTATTCATGAAATGTAATCCTTTAAAAGATTACATTTGAAAGACAGGCTCAGGCAAAATCCCTACTCTTTTCAACCCCACGTACTCCCCTTCTTCCTCTTGTAAATATTTATCATTATCATCAATATTTATCATGGATTTTGAATAAAAATCTTAATCCTTATTAGTAATTCTGTTTGTGAAAAATCCATTAATGGTATAAGAAAGCTTTCAAACCAAAGGTGAAAATAGTATTTCAATCTTTATGATTTCATTAAGTAAGGTAAAATGATCTGGAGAGCAGTATGAATTCATCCTCCTTTGCTTTGGACTGTAAGTACTTTGGTTTGAACCAAAGTGTGAACATACTTCTTCAGAATGTGAAGGACCAGGAAAATTCACACCTTGAAGGAAGGAGGGGCTTCAGTGTCCTGGGCTATATAAATGGCCTGGGATGAGCCAAAACCAGAGATTCCTAAAGCTGAAAGCAGAGCTGAAGGCAGCAGAGCTGTGAGGCTGAAGTGAAGATCCCAGAAGAAAAAGAGTCATGTCCAATCAAGTTGAAGAGGCAGAGGGTCTTCTCTGTGGTATCTGCTTGGATGAAGTCATCAAATCAGTCACCACTAAATGTGGACATGCTGTTTGCATGACTTGTCTCAGGAAAAACACCTCTGCATTTTCATGCTGCCCTATATGCTGGAAATTCTCCCAGCTGAGAACTCTTCAGTCTGGCATTGCTGTGTACCCTAAAGTAGAAGGCATTTGTAATATTCACCAGGAAGATGCGAAGCTGTTTTGTAAGGATACTGAGACCCTACTCTGTGTGACCTGCTCTCCATCAGAGGATCATGAGAACCACACCCATTGGCCAATTGAAGTGGCTGCTCCCTACTATAGGAAGGAGATCCAGACTAAACTGGACATTGTGTGTAGACAATTTAAAAAAGCCAAGGAACTTTTACTGGAAGAGAAGGAGCAATCCCTGGCATGGACTGTAGAATGGATTGACTATAAAGAAATGAACAAAAGAAAATTTTGGAGAAAATGTCAGCAAATGTGCAAATATCTGAGAGGGAAGAAGGAAGAAGCAAAAGAAAAAGTTCTTATTGTGGAAAAGATGAACAGGAAAATCAATCAAATCTATCAGAAACTAAAGGAGATAGAAACTACACAGGAACCTCAAATAATGGAGGAGAAGAAGGAGTGGGAGCACATGATGTCTAAACTGGAAAGATTCCTAACAGACCTAGTTACTGAGCTGCAAAATGTGATGGAGAAGCCAGATGAAGAAATGCTACAGGTTGTGAAAGAAATATTAGAAAGGTGTAATGTTTGGCCAAATTTAGAACCTTTCATACCAAGTCTGGATATTCCTTATCTCATGGTTGTGACCAAGTTTTTGAAACTTCTTCAAAGACATAAACATTTGGAGAGCTGCAAAGAATACAAATTGTCTGGAGAGAAGAAGAGGACAATCAAAATTGTACCTGACTTCCCTGACAATGTCTACCCGATTTATCAATTCAGAAGTGCTCAAACTGAAGACAGCACAGGAAGAAGATTTATAATGATGACTTAGTCCCAGGATAAACCATTGAAGAGGAAAAAGGATACACAAGAACTATCACAACTTTAAGGAGAACCATGTAGAGGGAAAACAAGATCTACCACGTCTTTTTGCTTCCAGTAGAAATGCAGATTGAATAAATGTCTGTGATTCTGGATGGTGTTGAATTTGGTATATTTAATAAACTCCATATGTTGTAAAAAAAAACAAACTACTGATACTAAGACCTTGCCCAGATTAGGAGTTTGATATGCCCTAAGGCATCTATGGTTGTTTGATGCGTGAATTAATTGATTATTGTAAGTAAAATAAGGAGACTGAGATAACTGACCAGTCTTCTGGAGTGTAGTCTTAGGGAAGGGCTAGGAATTTGACAAGGTTGAGGTTCAATTTAACTCAAGATTACAGAAATCAATCATTAGCAATACAAGAGTCAGTTTTTGAGCACTCTTAAAATAATACCACAGTGTATACCTGGATTGCTACAACAAATATGGAAATATGTATTGCATGACAAGTAGAGGAGAGGAAGGGAGAGAATTTGGTTTGCAAAATGCCAGAAAATAAATGTTAAAAAATGTTTCCATATGTAATTGGGAAAAATACAATAAAAAAAATGAAAGAGAGAATAGTTCAGGTTACTGGAATAACAAAGAACCTTGTCTCTTTCCTAGGGGGAAAAAAGTCATATCAAATGACTTGGAGGGATAGTTGGCATCAGTGGAGCAAAAAGGAGTGGGCCACGTTCAGAGAATTTGGTATACAATATCACATTTATTAATCTGACTCAGAACACTCATAAATATCAGGACTGGTTTGATGAAAATGGTGGGGAAATTCAGAAGCTACTAAATGAAAAATGAGAACTCCACAGGGTTTACTGTCAGGATGGTTTGTCCATCTCTAAGAAGGCAGTGTTTAACTCCATCAAAAGTAAAGTGCATTCAAATCTGGCCTCAGACACTTCCCAGCTGTGTGACCCTGGGCAAGCCACTTGACCCCCATTGCCTACCCTTACCACTATTCTTCTGCCTTGGAGCCAATACACAATATTGACTCCAAAATGGAAGGTAAGAGTTAAAAAAAAGGTTTTTTTTAAAAGTGCAAATGAAGCTTAGAGAGAAGCAGGATTATTGGTTCAGTAAGAAGGCAGATGAAATTCAGTTTTATAATGATAGTAACAACCCAAAGAGTCTCTTTGATGTCCTGAAGGCTATCTATGGGTCAAAGACCAATAGTGCATTTTATCTGCTTAGCACTGGTGGAACCATATTGATCAATGATAAGGATGCAGTCCTGGAGAAAGAAGCTAAGAACACTTCTTTAAGTGTTCTCAACAGTCCATCATCAACCAATGCTGAAAGCCATTGATCCTATACCTTACATTGGAATCACTCCCTCTCTAGCCAAATCTCCAAGTGAGAAGAGATTTTGAGTACTATTAGGTTCCTCCCCTGAGTTAAAGTGCCTAGTGCTGATTCCATTCCAGCAGATATTTATAAGACAGGGGATCAAGGGAGAGGGAATTCATTACACCTTAAAAATAAAGAGGGGAGGGGGCAGCTGGGTAGCTCAGTGGATTGAGAGTCAGGCCTAGAGACGGGAGGTCCTAGGTTCAAATCCGGCCTCAGCCACTTCCCAGCTGTGTGACCCTGGGCAAGTCACTTGACCCCCATTGCCCACCCTTACCACTCTTCCACCTATCAGACAATACACCAAAGTTAAGGGTTTAAAAAAAATAAAGAGGGGAATAATAAGGGAGGGGGTAGAAAGAGTAGTAAATCAAGGGAGGGGACAAGGGTTACTGGTTTAAAACAAATCACTGGTTTAAAAGGAAGTAGCGTAAGAAGAAGGGGTAGAACTAGGAGAGGATACCAAAATGTTGGGGAATACACAACTGATAATTATAACTCTGAATGTGAATGGGATGAACTTGCCCACAAAATGGAAGCAAATAGCAGAAGGGATTAGAAACCAAAAACCTACCATATGTTGTCTACAAGAAACATATATGAGGTGGGTGGATATACACAGGTTTAAGGTAAAGGGCTGGAGCAAAATCTTTTGGGCATCAAATGAGAAAAAGAAGGCAGGAGTGGCGATCATGATTTCTGACAAAGCCAAAGTAAAAACAGATATGATTAAAAAAGACAGGGAAGGTAATTACATCCTGATAAAAGGCAGTATAGACAATGAGGAAATAACAGTGCTCAATATGTATGCACCAAATGGCATAGCATCCAAATTCCTAAAGGAGAAACTGGCAGAGCTCAAGAAGGAAATAGATAGTAAAACCATACTAGTGGGAGATCTAAATATTCCTCTTTCAGATCTAGATAAATCAAACCAAAAGATAAATAAGAAAGAGATGAGAGAGGTGAATGAAGTCTCTCAAGATCTCTTTATCATCTCTGGTAATCTTATAAGGACAGTTTAGTTGATAAGGAAATAAGGGACACTAAACATCTTTTAGCTCATGCTTCCAGCTCTGACTCCAGGAGCATGGAGTTTATTACATATATTTCAAGACTCATTTCACACAAAAGAATCCCCCAGAAACTTTGCAGATGTGCAGAAGTTATAAATTATGTCATATCAAAACACGAAAGGTTTCATTGGCTTCAGAACAAAACAAGGCCAAGGCTAAATTTTGATTGGGTTCTTATCAGAAAGCCAAGTCGGGGAATGTTTTTCTCAGGGTTGAATTGCCCCTGCTAATGTTTTGGCCTTGGTTATACCAGGTAGCTGCATTTCTGGCCAAAGGGGGAGAGTGTTAACCTTTTAAATGTTGGCCCGCTAGGAACCTAAAGCTCTTCAATAAGGCCACAATACTTTTCAACAAGAAATCACAAGGATCACAAAAGGGGTCAAAAGAGGAGTCTCAGATTTTTATCTATTTAAGACTCTGTTTCTCCTATTGGCTTCCCACAGAAGTCCTAGAAAAATTAGATTTAATAGCTATGTGGAGAAAAATAAATAGGGACAAAAAGGAATACACCTTCTTTTCAGCTGCACATGGTACATTCACAAAGATTGACCATGTAATAGGGCATAGAAACATTGCAAACAAATGCAAAAGAGCAGAAATAATAAATGTAACCTTCTCAGATCATAATGCAATAAAAATAATAATTAGTAAGGGCACATGGACAGGCAAATCAGAAACTAATTGGAAATTAAATAATGTGATTCTCCCAAACCAGTCAATTAAAGAAGAAATCATAGAAACAATCAACAATTTCATTGAAGAGAATGGCAATGATGAGACATCCTATCAAACTCTGTGGGATGCAGCTAAGGCAGTACTCAGGGGGAAATTTGTATCCGTGAGTGCGTATATTAACAAATTAGGGAGGGCAGAGATTAATGAATTGGGCATGCAACTTAAAAAACTAGAAAGTGAGCAAATTAAAAACTCCCAGATGAAAACTAAATTAGAAATACTAAAAATCAAGGGAGAAATTAGTAAAATTGAAAGTAAAAGAATTTATAAATAAGACTAGAAGCTGGTATTTTGAAAAAACAGATAAAATAGACAAAGTACTGGTCAATCTAATTAAAAAAAGGAAAGAAGAAAACCAAATTAATAGTATCAATGATGTAAAGGGAGACCTCACCTCTAATGAAGAGGAAATTAAGACCATCATTAAAAAATATTTTGTCCAATTATATGGCAATAAATATAGCAATCTAGGTGATATGGATGAATATTTACAAAAATATAAATTGCCTAGATTAACAGCAGAAGAAATAGAATACCTAAACAATCCCATATCAGAAAAAGAAATTGAACAAGCCATCAAAGAACTCCCTAAGAAAAAATCGCCAGGACCGGATGGATTCACAAGTGAATTCTATCAAACATTCAAAGAACGACTAATCCCAATACTATACAAATTATTTGATATAATAAGACAGGGGATCCACTACTCATTCAAAAGCTGACTGAAATATTTCCAATTAAATGGTGAGAAGATTATCTCCCAGGAGATTAAGGATGTCTACATTGCCCATCTCTATAAAGGAAAAGGAAATAGGCTGTCTGTGACAATCACAAGGGGATCTCTCTTTTAATCACTACCAGCAAGATTCTTGCCAGAGTCATTTTCTCCTAGAAAATGGTCATCTACCTGAGAGCTACAGAAAGGGCTAAGGAATGGTTGATATGGTTTTTGCTTCTCAATAACTCCAGGAGAAATGCCAGGAAGGAAGAAGATGGTAACACAGCATTCATGGACTTGACCAAAGCTTTTGATACTGTCAGTCGTGAGGACTTGTGGAAGGTCATGGCAAAATTTGCTTGCCAGAAAAGTTCATCAATATTATATACCAGTTCTGTGATGGCATGCTTGCAAGGAATCTGGGTAATGGACAATACTCTCATGCTTTCCCAGTCACCAATGGAGTGAAGCAGGGCTATCCGCTTGCTTCCATGCTTTTAACATGTTTTCAGCAACACTGTTGAACACCTTCAGTGTGGATGAGAATGGCATCAAGGTCAGCTATCACACCAATGGCAAATTAACTTGAAAAAACTACAAGCCAAGACTAAAGTAGAGGGATAGTTGTTTCAAACAGAAACAAGAGTTTCTGTTTACAGATGATTATGTACTCAATGCAGTCTCTGAAACTGAGATACAACAAGGTATGGATCATTTCTCTGCCATTTGTGCTCATTTTGGTCTGACAATGAACACCAAGAAAACAAAGATTTTTCCATCAGTCAGAACCACATTATCCATACATTGAACTTTCGTGGAACCTATAGCAGGCAAATGGAGAAATTTTGAATGCTGTGAATAAGTTCATCTACCTTGACAGTATACTTTTCAGGGATGTCCACACAATGAGGTTAAGGCATGCATTACCAAAGCTATCAAATCTTGATATTTGAGATTCAGAGAGCTGGATCTTTAGGGCCCCTTCTGGCATCTCAAGCTAGAATGGTAGAGACTCTAAAGTCCCTGAGTTTGAACTGTCTCCATCTGAGCACTATGCCTCATAAGCCTCGGGGTTTCCAAGGTCCTCGTTCTAAGATTTTTGGACCACTCTGGTGCTCTCTAAGGAGAGCCCTCTGCTCTTGCTACCTCCAGTCATAGATCCTTGCAAACTAGAAACCCTGTTTCTGGGCATGCTGGTACTTTGTATGAGCTATTCCCTTTCCTATTACCTATGAGCTTCTGGATGACTTTTTTTTGCATAGTTTTGGGGTAGAGGAAAGAATTTAATATAGTTTCTCATTAGGTTTCTTGATCTTTATTTAGTCTGGTATGAATTTTCAGAATTTTGCTACAGTAAGAATATGAGAGTTGTGCCTCCTATTCAGTAACCATGTTGGTAGGAAGTTATTTGATCCCTATTATGTATTTAATTCTTTCTTCTACTTTCTCCTCCCCCTCTCCCACTCCTTTAGACTATGAGCTGTTTCTAAACAGAGATTGTTTTATTCTTTGATTTATTCAGATGAACTAAGTCCCAAGTCTTGCTACCTATTTTCTGTTCTCTCAAATCTGGACAGTCTGTTTCTCTCAGGAGGTGATAATGGATAGGTGGGACACCCAATTCGGGGAGATACTGAAAGGACACTCACCTAAAACCTATTCTCTGCCTTTACTAGTCCCACATTTCTAGGTTCCATCCTCCTTTCTGCAGAAGGCTTTCATCCTTCCCTTCTTCACCAGATCTCCTGAGATTTTGTGGTTCTGGGGCTACCATTGATTGATAGGCTCTGTTTCATATCCCCAAATCCCTTGACTTTTAGAGCTGGCTTTGCTGGAGAATTCTGGGGACCAGTGCTATTAACAATGAGACTATATTGTCTATCATTTGGAGGAGTCATGATGATACTGTCATTTAATGGCTCTGAATGTTGGCCAAGTCAACAAGGCCGGGATTGTTAATTAGCAAAGTTCATCTGACAGAGGAAGATGGGACCCAAAGAGCTAAATTAGAGATTAGCAAAAAAGGTCTGGAAAGTGTGAAGCTGAATTTGTCCCTTAGCATGTGGTAGTACTCAGAGGTGCTCCCTTGAAGCTCAAAATATGGAGCTCTCATAATGTTAGGACTTTAATTTGTATTATTGGCATTTCATCACCATTTCTTTCATATGTTTGTGTGATTTGTTGTTTTGTTTTGTTTTGTTTTGTTTAATCATAACCTTTTTCTAAAGCAAATGCAATGGAACCACAATGTAACCTCAGAGAATATGGGGCAGTGTAGAGTAATGGAGTCTCAAGATTTATAGCCCAAAGACCTGGATTCAAATCTTAGGGCTTCTGTTTATTAACTGTGTGATTTGGGACACATAATTTCATGTCTGTGGGCATTTGTTTCCTCATCTTTAAAACAGGATTGGTTCAACTATAAAACCTAGGCAAGAAACTTATAGACCTTAGGACAAAAGGGAAGGTTTTCATCACTGTTGCCTATCAGAGAGGATTCAGAAAATCAAGAATAATTGGGAAGTAAATAACTGGTGAAGTAAATGGTATTTGGGAATGAGATTTGGATTTCTGGATCACAGCTTAAATATAGGAATGATGGGCTCCTGACCAGAGATGAAATGCACTTATCTCAAGGGTTGGTAAGACTGTGTTTTTTGGTGTCTTACAGATCTGAGGAGGATTTTTAACTGAAAGGATAAAGGGAGATAGAAAACTGCTTATGTCTATTCATAAAGCTAGACACTAGGAAGAGTAATTTCAGTGACAGAAAAAGGTCAGTAGTAGGGATTCCAGAAGTTCAGAGACAAAAATCTTAAGAAAAGAACAGATTCAAAACAAAACAAAACAAAACAAAACAAAAAACCTCTGGCTTTAGATGATTTATATACATAACAGGAGGCTGATCCAGTCTCTTAAGTGGAAGAGGTTGGGAAGACTGGATCAGCCTCCTGTTATGTGTATAACAGAATTGAAGTACCATACCTCCTCTTTTGAAGAGTCTCATTGTATAACTGGTTCTACTCTGTTAACCCCATAATGAAGAGCTTTCCCTTTTTTATCAGCTGCTTAGCTGGAAGCCTGGGGTTCATTCAAAAGGTACCAGTTAGCCAAGGCCTGTCCCCTGTTTGGTCTGGATTTTTCCTGCCTAGAATGCTCAAATGAAAAGGCAAAGACTAAGGCTTTCATGGGGAAATGGACCTTTGTATCTACACCAAGCTACATGATGTCCTGGATGCTCATGGCCCTGCTTTAAGTGATTAAGGATTAAAGATGGTTACCAAAAGCTTAGGAGACTGGATCAGCCTCCTGTTATGTATACAAATCACCTAAAGCCAGAGGTTTGGGTTTTGGTTTGTTTTTTCACCTGTTCTTTTCTTAGATTTTTGTTTCCTCTGACTTTCTGGAATCCCTACTACTAATCTTTTTCTGTCATTGTAGTTAATCTTCATAGTGTCTAGCTTGAAGAATAGACATAAAAGTTATGGAGTTCTGAGAGTGAAGTCCATGATGATTTTCTTAGCCAGCCAATACAGCATTGAAGAATGACTTTAGGGAGCCCTCTCAGAGGTAGCTGAGATTCTAACTCGTAGAGCAGATATGCTACATTTGGACAGGAGTTCGATAGAGCAAATGCTAAGTAGAAACTACATTATGGATGAGCCTGCTTTCTTTAGGGACTGAGGTGGTAGAGAGGAGAGCGTGTCCTTCAGGTGGTAGGTACTGCTAATCTTTCGATAACTTCACAGGTGGAAGGCAGGGAAGAGAAACACTGGAATGGGGGCCTCAAACTGGAACCCTGAGGGAGAAATGTAACCAGTCTGGCTTTGGGAGAGTGAGTCTAGAGTTTTACATAAATGCACTAAATATGAATTATCTCTAAGATAAACAAAAGCTGCTTCCAGAGGAGGCAAGTTTAGCCTCATAGGTAGACTTGTTGAAATGAGGCCCAAGACAAAAAATGTCTCTCTGTATACTTTGTAGACTTGTAAAGATCATTTGAAGGAACTAGATTAGTCTCAAGAAGTCTTAAATCTTGAGAAGCCAAGTAGCTGTGGAGTCTTTGAAGAGCTGCCATATTAGAAGAGAGATTGATTAGACTTTCTCTGTTTAGTCCCAGAGGATAGAGCTAGGAGCAATGACAGAAAGTTGCCACGAGATAACTTTAGGCTTGACATAAGGAAAACCTTTCTAATGATAATGGACCCAAAGTAGAGTGAGATGCTGTGAAGGTAGTAGGTTCCCCACTACTGGAGACTTTCAAACAGAGGATGCATGACCAATGGTTGGGTAGGATGTGGGGGGAACTCTGACTCAATCTTAAATTAGTCTAGGTGGTTTTTGAGGTCCCATCAAACTCTGGGATTCTGTGATTCCATATTCAGGTGATTTGCAATGTGCTGTGTTAGGGAAACACTGCATTTGGGGGTCAGAACACCTCATTTCTAGTTCTGCCTCTGGTCTTGGGGTCTGGGGCAAGTCACTTCCCTTCTGGGAAAGGTGGTAAATTTCCTTCTGGGGCTTCGGTTTTAAGGTCCTTTCTAGGTCTGAATCTTTGATTGTTCCCAGCCCCTTGGTTTCATCCATCATCCTAGTCATAGTTCTTCGAGTCCCAATCACTTCCCTCTATTCCCATCCCAATCTTCAGGATGGTGGCTACACTCCCAGGACACCAGTTAGTCCTAATCCAGTGTATGGTAGAGTTGAAGTCAGTGTTCCAGTGGGTCTGTGTCAGGTAAAAACATCTTTATTCTGTTGTCAATCCTATTTGCCTATGCCTATGGGGGGGGGAGGGTTTGGGGATCGATCTCTTGTGTCTGGGCCAACTGGGGCTTGAGGTTCTGTATATGGCTAGGTCTGGATGGGCCAGTCAGTAGCCATGTCTATTATTCACAATCAGGGTTCTTCTGAGTGGCCCAAATTGAGCCACTTGGAGCTGGGTCTGGCCAGGGACGGATCTGTAGTTGGATTCGAGGTGGAGTGTAGGGGGTAGTCAAAGGCCCAGATAGGCTCATGCAAAGTCATAGTCGGGTCGTGCAATTTCAGGTAGGAAATAGCGCTGCAAGGCCTCATCCAGGACCAAGGGAGGTTGTGGACCAGATGGAGGTGGCCAGAGTGCTGGGAAGGGAATTGGTTCCACCCGAGGCAGGGGAAGCTTCAAACGCCGTTTCAGGAGATTCTGCCTATATCGGCTTCTCTGGTAATTTATCATCCTAGGAGCTGGGAAAGAAATCAAGTAGTAAAGGGAGAAAAAAGAGAATGGAGGCTGATGAAAAGGAAGAGAACCTGAGGATTGGGAAGGAGATCCAGGAATTAGAGGAACTAGGAGATCCAAATTGTGAGGTAAAGAAGGAATGTAGCTAGGGTGTCAGGAGACAGGGTTGGAGAGGGTCAGGCCCAGGGGAGTGGAATGAGGTGGGGAGGTTAAGTTTAGATAGGTTACTGGGGGCAGGATTGAGGGACAGGATGAGAAAGAAGACAGGTAAGGGAGCTGACTCCCAGACACTAATAATACTCTTTACCCCACCCCACCCTTCACCGCCCCACTCACCATCCAGGATTTTCAAGTTATCTTTATGCTCCTGAAGTCGAATGATCTTTCTGCTTTCAATGGAGCTGGTAGAAATGGAAGTCCAGATGAATCTAGCCCAACCCTTATACCCCGCCTCATAATCCCTTCTCTTTCATATGCTTCCATATAGTCCCTCTTACTGGCCACCTAGCCCCAGTGCTTCTTGAAGCTCATCTATCCTCTTCTGCTGGTCCAACTCTTTTGCTCAAGGCTTTTTCTCCTGTAGATCCCTCTCTTCATCCTAGAACCAACTCCTATATAGTCTTGTTCCTTCTAGTCTCACACCCCTTCCTCCTACTTTTATTCTGTTTTCTCAGCCCAACTCTTCAGCTGCCCAGGGGTAGGGAAACAGAATTTAAAGGTGAAGATTGTACACCTCTGACCTTGCAAGATATTAGGCTCACTGGGCTTAGAACAGGGAAAAATCTTAGAATTCATTTTGCATTAGGTAAAATTAAGAACCACCACCACCAAAATGATAAAAAAGAGTGTGGCAAAATTGCAAAGAACTAAACTTCAAAGAAGAGCTAGGAGATATATCCCTCTACTCCTTTACATAGAGAGGAGGGTACATAGATATGGAATCTTTTGTGCCTCCCTCCTAGATTTTTGACAGTTTTTTTAGTGTTTTGATACATTACATTCGGTTAATTTTCTTTTTTTCAATTTTGTTTTTTAAAATTTTGTTATGAGGAATAACTGAGAAACGGGAGGGACTCTTAAGTGATGTAAAAACAAAGGATATCAACAAAAATTCACTTTTAACAATCATTTAGTCCAATCCCTTCCCTTTCCATATGAGGAAATAAGCTCAAAGAGAGAAAGTATCTTACCCATGGTCACACAGTAGAACCAGGATTTCCAGACCCAATGACTCTTTCTACTCTACCTTAAGGCCTCATAAGGTCAAAGGAGGAGAAGATAATTCACTCATCAGGGGAACTAATCAGAATTTGGATGTCTGTGCATCAGTGTTCAAAGTGTGGGTAAAAAAAAGAAGGGATGTGATATTGTATAATGGAAAGACTGAGCAATGAAAGTCCAGTCTTTCAGGTATGGTTGGATGTGTACTTCCTAGTGGAATACATGCAGAAAATGGACAATATTCACTGCCTGATTTCCTCCCAACATGAGATTTGAGGAACCTTCTTTCAGCCATGAGCAAATGAAAGGCTTGTATTATGTGATGAATTTTCTGACTGGTTGAGGAACCAGAACTTAATTCTCACACAAAAGATTTGAGAAGACAATCTTCCTTGGAATCTTTCAAGTGAAACATTGGAGGGCTGGAGCAGGGTGCTCCATCTCCCACCTTGCTACCATGTGTCCCTAAACATACAGTGCCTATTTCATGCATATTATTTTCAGATCTCAGGTGAGTAAGGATCTATGAGAATTGACTTATTGCTAGGCCCTAGTTGACTGAATTGACTTTCATGTTTGATCACTGACTGACCTGCCTACATAACTGGGATATTCCCATGTACCTGATACCAATTCAGTCTGTTACATTTAGGCAAGGAATGCAAGGCTCTCTACTGACCAAAATCATCTTGGCAAATGTCATCTAATCCAGGTATTCAAGTTGAGAAAACTTTCCTAATCACAATGCCTTTATAGTCAATAAAGGAGAGGAGGAGTGTTAAGGTTCAGGCTGTTGACTGTCCCTTACTTGTTGGTCCCAGTGAATACAAGGAAAGCAGAGTGCCACAGAGAATCAACATTTTCAAATTGTGGTACTATAGAGGACTTTTGAGAGTGCCTTGCCAGAAAGATCAAATCAATCAATACTTAAAGAAAATAATTCAAACTATTAATTGGAAAGACAAATTCTGAAGATGAAGCTTAAATTCTTTGACCACATAAGAAGACAGGATTCAATGTTGAGAAAGATGGAAAGCAAAAGAAGGGAATAGTAGAGGATGAGATAGTGTCATGGAAGCAATGAACATCAGCTTGGACAAACACGTCTGGTATGCTATGATCTATGGCAGTGATGGCGAACCTTTTATAGACTGGACTGCCGGGCCCAAAGCAGTTTGTTAGGTAATGCTTTGCAGTGTATTATGTCTCCTTGATGTAATGTTAATGAAGGTTGACTGGATGATTACTTGTAAAATTGGAATTATTCTACATAAGGTGTTGATATTTACCATGAAGCTTAGGAAGTATATTTGAAGAACCCCATGGTACTTTCAAGTGATTTTACAGGGAATGGAAAATTTTTGACCTGGGAAAGGAATCTCAATTTGGAAACTGATTGCTGCCTCCTACCATTCTACCCTTAACCCTTGGAAATGTTTCCATAGATGCTCAGTAGGCTGGAATGAAGATGTGCTGGCATGTAGACTCTCAATCACCTGAATCAATCCATTGTCAAGTCTTGTTAATTAAGCCTTTAAGGAAAATCACATGCATGTATGTGCGCATGCCTGTGTGTGGGTATGGGCCAGGTAGGTGGAACAGTGGATAGAGTACTGAAGGAAGACTCATCTTCCCAAGTTCAAATCTGTCCTTGGATACTTACTGTGTAATCCTGAGCAACTGGCTTAAATGTTTGCTTCAGTTTCCTTCTCTGTAGAATGAACTAGAAAAGGAAATAAATGGCAAACCACTCTAGTATCTTTGCCAAGACAACCCCAAATGGGGAAATAAGGAGTTGGACGTGACTGACTGAACAACTATATAGCTATATCTATATGTGTGTATATGTGTATATAGTTGTGTATTCCCTTCTTTCCACTCACACAGCTTCAACAGTACAAATCTCCCATCGCCAATTGTCTGGACTACTTCAATAGCCTTCCCACTTTTCTTCCTGCCTTGTCTCCCCCCAAATCACTCAGCTACCAAGGTGATTTTTCTGAAGTATCAGTCCACTTCTCTATAAACTCCAGCAGCTCCCTCTTACCTCCAGGATCAAATATAAAGCTCTTCATTACCTGGCCCCTTCTTACCTTTCCAGTGTTGTTACTCTTTATTCCTTCATAGGTTCTACAATACAGCTACAGTTGATTGCTTGATGTTTCTCTTCATGTGACTCTTCATCTCCAAACTCTATGGCTTAATACCCAATTGTCTTCTATGCCCAGAAGACTCTGCCCCATCCACCCTGTCCATTAGCTTCCCTGGCTTTTTTAAAGACTCGGCTCCCTTCTACCAGTCCCTACAGTGGATTGTACCTTCTCTGAGATTACCTTCCATCTACTTTTGTATCCATCTCCCATGTGTAGTTAGCCATTTACATGTTAGTCTTCTGATTAGAATTGGAGTTTCTTGAACTTTTTTTTACCTTTCTTTAGGCAGACAGGTGCTGCAACGGATAGAGTGCTGGACCTGGGGTCAGGAAGACCTAAGTTCGAATCCATTCTCAGATATATACTTACTAGCTGCATAACTGGGCAAGTCACTTAACTTCTGACTGTTTTAGTTTCTTCTACTGTAAAAGGGGCTAATAATGGTACCTATTTGGCAAGGTTGTTGTGAGACTTCAACAAGATCAATGTAAAGTGCTTTGCAAACTTAAAGGACTCTATAAAGGCTAGCAGTTATCATTCACTGTTATTTGTATCAGCAACACTTAGAACAAGTGCCTGGAATACAGTAAATGATAAATGCTTGCTGATTTGACTTGAAGACTTATGCCATCAGAGAGCTCAAGCCCACTCGATTCCCTGTGTTAGTAAAACACTGTCCCTGTGGGTCTGCAATTGTCCTGGAGAAGAGATGTGATCATTCTAAGTATCTGAAGGGATGCTGGGTGGAAGGTGTTTTCTTGACCCCAGAGAGTACAGCCTTATAAGGAGCAATGGGTAAAAGTTATTAGGTATCAAATTTTAAATGGTTGTGAGAAAAGTTTCCTGATCACCAGTCATCCAAATAGCTCTAGGTGGTGCAGATAGAGCACTGAGCTAAGAATCCGGAAGACCTGGGTTCAAATCCTGCCAAGCTGTGTGACCTTGGGTGATTCACTTAACCTCTTCTTCAGCTTCCCCAACTATAAGGTGGGAGAAATAATAGTACCTACCTTCCAGGCTCGTGATGAGAATTAAATGAAATATTTGTGAAACACCTAGTAGGGTGCTCAGCACACAGTAGGTGTCTAACAAATGCTTGGTCCCTTCCCTTTTCCTTCCACTTCCCTAAGGGATAAGGGACTTCCTCATCAGGGGAGGGGTTCCTTGTCCCCGGAGAATGGGAGGGAAAGGAGGGGGGGGGGTCGGGGTTGAAGGTGAGACTGTCTTCAGGGCTGTCAGGGGTGCTAAGGGTGGGAGACAGTTTGTGACTCCTCAGATTCCCCTCCCCACCGCTCCCACAGCTTTGAGATCCTGCCACCGCGCAGGAGGGCGCTCAGAGAAGGGTGCTTGCTCACTGAAAGGTGGATAAGGCTTCCAGGGGCTGCAGGAGAATAGTGTTCGGCTTGCACTCGAGTAAGGTTTTCCGCAGCTGGATCCGGGTCAGATGGCTTTTGAGCTGCTGCTCACAGAAGTAGTTGAGAGCATCTATAGGTGAGATCAAGGTGCCCCTACGCCGTGGAGAGGGCTGGGGCTCCCGCTTTCGGCTCTTTTGTAAAAACCGAACTGACTTCTGGATAAATGGAACCCAGGCTGAACCTAACAAGGCAGGCGCCGAGCGGCAGAGGCGCAAAGGCTTTTCAAAGTCGGGGAGCAAAAGCTTTTCAAGGTCTTCGGGGCGCAAAGGCTTTTCAAGGGCTTCAGGGGATAAAAACTTTTCAAGGTCTTTGGAGGTAAAAACCTTTTCAAAGGCTGGAAGATACCAGAGGGGCTCCGATTTTGCCCTTCGCAGGCGAATTAAGAAATCGGGAGAAACAGTTCCTCTGCGCCTCGGCTCTCCAGAAACTGGGGGTTGGGGGGAGACACTGATCGAGGGGCGGGGCTTGATGGAAGGCTTGGAGGGCAAATCCTTGGGGGTCTCCTTGATTTTCGCTGAGCCTGAGCCTCCTATCTTCCAGGTCAAGATTGGGGTTTTGGGTATGGAAGGACTCTTGGCCTTCAAGGAGGGGTAGGCGGGAGGTTGTGGGGACTTGGATTGGGGACGTTCAGTGCCGGGTCCAGGCATTTCTGGCAAGATTGGCTTCTCGCGTGACCGGCCGGTAGTCTGTGGGAGGAAAGGGAAACACTGCAAATGGACCAAAAACACATGGTAGTAGGGAAGGAGAGAGAGCCCAGGGAGTAGGAAAGGAGGGAAAGCCCAGGGCCGTGATGGTTGAGATGGCACAAAGAGCACTCTCTGGGGGCACTTGGCCACCCTTCCACCCCTCCCTCCCAGGTCATTATTAGAAAAGCAGAGGGACTTTGGCAGAGCTTCTCCCCTCCCCCTCTCCACCATGCCTGACACTTTCCCATCATCCCCTCCCCCCCTCCCTCCGCCCCTCTGCCCAGCAGCCCAATGGGAGTGCACAGGGGCTAATGTGGCAGCTCACAAGCGGTAGAGCTGGGAGGGGAGCAGAGAGCTGGGGCCACTCCCCTCCCTCTACACTCACTGAGAACATTCCTCACTTCACCTGTCCTCTCTTCCCAGGAGCCCTATGGGAGCCCTTCCTCCCTCCCCTGGGGTAAGGGGTGGGGTGGGGGTGTATCCAGCATGGGGTGGGGGCAGCAGTCCATCTCTAAAAGAGACAGGGAGATGAGGGCTGGAGTCTAGGAACTAGAGACTGGGGACTGAGAGTATAAGGTCACAGAGATGGAGGGTTGAAAGTGTGTAGGCAAGAGAGGATAATTGAGAAAATGGGGTAAGGGGATAAGACGATTGGGGGGTGGGGGTGGTGGGG